>NW_004444004.1:10601533-10666535 GCF_000243295.1 Trichechus manatus latirostris | reverse complement strand
AAAATGATGGAATACTCCCAAACTCATTCTGTGAAGCCAGCATAACCATGATACCAAAACCAGGTAAAGACACCACAAAAAAAGAAAATTACAGAACAATATCCCTCATGAACATTGATGCAAAAATCCTCAACAAAATTCTAGCCAACAGAATTCAACAACATACCAAAAAATACTTCACCATGATCAAGTGGGATATATACCAGGTATGCAGGGATGGTTCAACATTAGAAAACCAATCAATGTAATCCATCACATAAATAAAACAAAAAAACAAGAACCACATGATCTTATCAATCGATGCAAAAAAGCATTTGACAAAGTCCAACACCCATTCAAGATAAAAACTCTCAGCAAAAGAGGAATAGAAGTGAAATTCCTAAACATAATTAAGGGCACTTCTACAAAGCTAACAGCCAACATCATCCTAAATGGAGAGACTTTGAAAGCATTTCCCTTGAGAACAGGAACTAGACAAGGATGACCTTTATCACTACTCTTATTCAACATTGTGCTGGAGTTCCAAGCCAGAACAATTAGGCTAGAAAAAGAAATAAAGGGCATCCAAATTGGTAAGGAAGAATTAAAATTATCTCTATTTACAGATGATATAATCTTATACACAGAAAATCCCAAAGAATCCACAAGAAAACTACTGGAACTAAATAGAAGATTTGAGCAAAGTATCAGGATACAAGATAAACATACAAAAATCCGTTGGATTCCTCTACACCAACAAAGAGAACTTCCAAGAGGAAATCACCAAATCAATACCAATTACAATAGCCCCCAAGAAGATAAAATACTTAGGAATAAATCTAAACAGAGACATAAAAGACCTATACAATGAAAACTACAGGACACTACTGCAAGAAACCAAAAGAGACCTGCAAAAGTGTAAAACCATACCTTGCTCATGGATAGCAAGACTCAACATTGTGAAAATGTCAATTCTACCCAAAGCGATCTACAGATACAATGCGATCCTGATCCTAATTCCAATGGCATTTTTTAATGAGATGGAGAAACAAATCACCTACTTCATATGGAAAGGGAAGAGGCCCCGGATAAGTAAAGCATTACTCAAAAGAACAAAGTGCGAGGCCTCACACTACCTGATTTTAGAACCTATTATACCTCCACAGTAGTGAAAACAGCCTGGTACTGGTACAACAGACACATAGACCAACGGAACAGAATTGAGAATCTGGATGTAAATTCATCCACCTGTGAGCAGCTGATATTTGACAAAGGCCAAAAGTCCATTAATTGGGGAAAAGACAGTCTCTTTAACAAATGGTGCTGGCATAACTGGATATCCATCTATAAAAAACTGAAACAAGACCCATACCTCACACCATGCACAAAAGCTAACTCAAACTGGATCAAAGACTTAAATATAAAATCGAAAACGATAAAGATCATGGAAGAAAAAATAAGGACAACTCTAGGAGCCCTAATACATGGCATAAACAATACGAACCGTAAGTAACAATGCACAAACACCGGAAGAGAAACTAGATAACTGGGAGCTCTTAAAAATCAAACACGGTCATCAAAAATCTTCACCAAAAGAATAAAAAGACAACCTACAGACTGGGAAAAAAATTTTGGTTATGACATATCCAATCAACGTCTAATCTCTAAAATCTACAAGCTACTGCAAAACCTCCACAACAAAAAGACGAACAACCCAATTAAAAAATGGGCAAAAGATATCAACAGGCACTTTGCCAAAGAAGACATTCAGGTGGCTAACAGACACCTGAGGAAATGCTCACGATCATTAGCCATTAGAGAAATGCAAATCAAAACTACAATGAGATACCGCCTCACCCCAACAAGGCTAGAATTAAATAAAAAAACACAAAATAATAAATGTTGGAGAGTTTCTGGAGAGACTGGAACACTTATACACTGTTAGTGGGAATGTAAAATGGTACAACCACTTTGGAAATTGAATTGGTGCTTCCTTAAAATCTAGAAATAGAGGTACCATACAATCCAGCTATCCCACTCCTAGGAATATATCCTAGAGAAATAAGAGCCATCACACGAATAGATATATACACACCCATGTTCACTGCAGCACTGTTCACAATAGCAAAAAGATGGTAACAACCTAGGTGCCCATCAACAGACGAATGGATAAACAAATTATGGTTTATTCACACAATGGAATACTATGCAATGATAAAGAACAATGATGAATCCGTGCAACATCTTAAAACATGGAGGAATCTGGAAGGCATTATGCTGAGTGAATTTAGTCAGTTGCAAAAGGACAAATATTGTATAAGACCACTATTATAAGAACTCAAGAAACGGTTTAAACACAGAAGAAAACATTCTTTGATGGTTACAAGAGTGGGGAGGGAGGGAGGGTGTATTCACTAAGTAGAAAGTAGACAAGAATTATCTTAGGTGAAGGGAAGGACAGCACACCCTACAGGGGAAGTCAGCATGCACCGGACTAAACCAAAGCTAAGAAGTTTTCTGAATACAGCCAAACACTTCCATGGACAGAGTAGCAGGGGCAGAGGTCTGAGGACCATGGTTTCAGGGGACTTCTAGGTCAATTGGCATAACAAAGTTTTTAAAGAAAATGTTCTACATCCCACTTTGATGAGTGGTGTCTGAGGTCTTAAAAGCTAGTGAGTGGCCATCTAAGATGCATCAATTGGTCCCAACACACCTGGAGCAAAGGAGAATGAAGAACACCAAAGACTCAAGGAAAATATTAGCCTAAGAGATAAAAGGGCCATATAAACCAGAGACTTCATCAGCCTGAGACCAGAAGAACTAGATGGTGCCCAGCTACCACCAATGACCACCTTGACAGGGAACACATCAGGGAGTCCCTGATGGAGAAGGTGAAAAGTGGGGTGTGGAACTCAAATTCTAGTAAAAAGATCAGACTTAATGGTCTGACTAACACTGGAGGTACCCTGGAAAGCATGGCCACTGGATTCTCTATCAGCCCAGAACTAGAACAATTTCCAAGGCCAACTCTTCACAAAGGGAATGGACTGGACTGTGGGACATAAAGTGATACTCGTGAGGAGTGTGCCTCTTAGCTCAAGTAGATACCAGAGAATAAACGGGCAGCTTCTGTCTGGAGGTGAGATGGGAAGGCAGAGAGGGTTAGAAGCTGGTTGAATGGACACGGGAAATCCGAGGTGGAAAGGAGGAGTGTGCTGTCACAGAATAGGGAGAGCAACTAGGGTCACATAACAATGTATGTATAAATTTTTGTATGAGAGACTAACTTGAATTATAAACTTTCACTTAAAGCACAATTTTAAAAAAATTCATAATAAATTGAAAGCAAAATTCCCAGCTGCCAAAACTGAAGACTGAAGTCAAAACCAGAGAGATAGCTATATTAGCTAGTATTATGGTGCCCTAAGGATTCCCTGAGTGACACAAATGGTTAAGCATTCAACTACTAGCTGAAAAGCTGGGAGTTGGAAACCACCCAGATGCACCTTGGAAGACAGGCCTGACAATCAGCTCTACTCTGCACACAAGGGATCAATCACCATGATATGGGATTAACTTGATAGCAACTAACAACAACATGGTGGCCTAAGGGATATCTGAACAAGTCATAGATTCTGCCAACTATGGGCTAGGATTTTATGGCTCTTCCAGAGAAACATATCATGACCTTTTACCTGTGTAAGGCTATTAACTAGAATTGAGAGCCCTGCGTAGAGCCAGAACACTGAATAAGCGGCACCCTGTGAATAGAGGACTAGGGGGAAGAAAATACCTGTACACAATGACCCAGGGAAGTTGCAAGGGAGTATTCCTCTACCCTGATCTCTAGGTGACAAATAAACAAAAAAGTATGCCATGAGGAATAATAGTCTTAAGTTCACACCAAATGCCCCATAGAATCTACACATGTGGTGCAGGAATGTAAGGTAAAAGTTAACATTAAAAACTATTTCTAGATATGTGAAATAATCATACTGTAGCAGAAGAAAATGCAAAAAATCACTTTTTATGGACATTTTCACAAACCATGGTTCCAGAAACATTCACAGGGAAAATAAAACTGCATTGACAATGAATATACACATGAATGTGCACACACATGCATACAATACACATACAATACAAATCATATACGTGACCTACCATCAAGAGGTTCTGCAGGTATAACAAGCTGTAATCCTAAGATAAAAGAACAACACACAGAAAACTAAAATATATTTAAACTAATTAGAAGTATTAAGGGGAATAGAAATAGAAGCCATAAGGGGGAAAAGACAGGAAGAAAATAATTCCGAAGATCAAATAGAACTTCTAGAAATAAAAGTTCACTGAAATTGAAAACTCAATTGATGGAGAAGATAGATATAAATATTAAAGAGCTATTAAGAGACAAGGAAATGTGAATGAGAAAATGTAAGATGTATCTAACAAGCATTCCAAAAGAGGAGGATAGAAAATGTGAAGAAGCAATATCTGAAGTGAAAATAGGATTTTTCAGAACTGAAAGACTTGAGTCCTCAGACTGAAAGAATAAAGCCACAACAAGATAAATCAAAATATACGGATATGTAGAAACAAGGAAAACTCGAATATCAAATACAAAGAAAAATGTTAAAAATAATCTGGGAAAACATATGGTAACTCCAAAGGAATGATAATCATACTGACAGCAGAGTTCTTATCAGCAACAAGACAGGCCAGAAGACAGTGGACATCTGCCTTAGTCTGGGTTCTGTAGAAGAACAAAACCAATGAGACATATATATACATATATATATGTGTATATGTATATATATATATATATGTATATGTGTATATATATATACAAGGATCCCTGGTGGCACAATGGTTGAGAGCTCAGCTGATAACCAAATGGTTGGCAGTTTGAATCCACCAGCCACTCCTTGGAAACTCTATGGGGCAGTTCTATGAGTCGAAATTGACTCAATGGCAATGGATTTGGATTTCATATATAGACAGAGAGAGAAAGAGATTTACTTAAAGGAAATGGCTCACGCAATTGTGGGGCCTGGCAAATCCAAATTTTGTAGGTCAGGTGGTAGGCTGAAGATTTCTGCAGGCTTATGTCCCAGGAACTGGAGGTCAGGTGTGAGAAGAGTGCAGGGTCAAGAGCGAGAACGAGCTTTGCCAGAACATCCATTTATATACTGGACACAGGCCACATCCCCAAAAACTCCTCTTTCAACTGATTGGCTGATCACATCAGATCATATCATGGAAAGTGATTACATTATGTTACTTTATTGAAGAGCAACCAATCTAGCATCTGTCAAACCACTGAGAATCATAGTCTAGCCAAGATGACACATATCAATAACCATCACAACATCTATCATCCAGCAGTTAAGAGAAAAGTAACTGCCCACCTGGAATTCTATACCCAATATTCAAGACTGAATACAACAAAAGACATTTCCAGACAAACACTGAGGGAGTTTACCACTTATGAACACTCACTGAAATCATGGCTAAAGGTTATACTACAGTAAGAAATGCTGAACCTTAAAGGAAGAAGTGGAAATGAAAAAGGCAATGGTGAGCAAAGAAGTAGATGAATGGGATTAAATCTTATTAGGCTTACTTGTAAAACTTATACTACAGTGAACACTTTGGGGAGTTTAAAAACAAGGTGGGACTTCCAATTCCTTAAGGATGGAGTAGACATATTTTTCCAATTCTTCCTGCTCTACACAAGTAAAAATGTGGGATATTATGTAGCACATAAACATAAAAAAGCTTTATAAGGTGGATAGAAGGAAATAGATCGTAGTAACCCAAGAACAGTTAATGAATTCCTCTTTGCTGTTGTTGTTAGGTGCCGTCATGTTGATTCCGACTCATAGTGACACTACGTACAGCAGAAGGAAACACTGCCCGGTCCTGCCCCATCCTCACAATCATTGCTATGCTTGAGCCCATTGTTGCAGCCACTGTGTCAATCCATGTGATTGAGGATCTTCCTCTTTTTCTCTGATCCTCTATTTACCAAGCATGATGTACTTCTCAAGGGGCTGGCCCCTCCTGATAGCATGTCACCATACTCCTTTCTAAGGAGCAATCTGGATGTACTTCTTCCAAGACAGATTTGTTCGTTCTGGAAGTCCATGGTATAATCAATATTCTTCACCAACACCGTAATTCAAAGGTATCAATTCTTCTTTGGTCTTCCTTATTCATTGTCCAGCTTTCACATGCATATGAGGTGACTGAAAACACCACTGCTTGGGTCATGTGCACTTTAGCCCTAAATGACATCTTTGTTTTTTAACACTTTAAAGAAGTATTTTGCAGCAAATGTGCCCAACGCAATACGTTGTTTGATTTCTTGACTGGTGCTTCCATGGGCATTGGTTGTGGATCTAAATGAATAACTTCTTGTATAAGGATTAGCACAAAGCTGGTTCCTATGAGGTGGAGGTTAAAGATGTCCCAAATGTCCAAATTTTCCAAACTGCTGTACCACTCCATCATCTCTAACATCAACTACTTCCCTTATCCTTAGTATTCTCTCTCCCATCTATCGGCTCTGTAATTCACTGCAACATCTCACAGAATTCAGGAACTGTACTTAGAGTTAAGTGGCTTATTAGGGAAGTTGTTGTCGTTAGTGCCATCATGTCGGTTCCAACTCATAGCGACCCTATGTACAACAGAAAAAAACACTGCCCATTCCTGCAGCATCCTCACAATCATTGTCAACCTTGAGTTCATTGTTGCAGTCACTGCGCCAATCCACCTCATTGAGGGTCTTCCTCTTTTTTGCTGACCCTCCACTTTACCAAGCATGATGTCCTTCTCAAGGTACTGGTCCCTCCTGATAACACGTCCAAGGTACGTGAGACCAAGTCTCGCCATTCTCACTTCTAAGGAGCATTCTGGCTGTACTTCTTCCAAGACAGATTTGTTCGTTCTTCTGGAAGTCCATGGTATACTTAATATTCTTCGTCAACACTATAATTCAAAGGGCTCAATTATTTGGTCTTCCTTATTCTGCGTCCAGCTTTCACATGCATATGAGACAATTGAAAACACCACGGCATGGGTCAGGTGCACCTTAGCCCTTGAAGTGACATCTTTGCTTTTTAACATGATAAAGAGGTCTTTTGTAGCAGATTTGCCCAATGCAATACATCGACTGATTTCCTGACTGCTGCTTCCATGGGCATTGATTGTGGATAAAAGTAAAATAAAATCCTTGACAACTTCAATCTTTTCTTCATTTATCATGATGTTGCTTATTGGTCCAGTTGTGAGGATTTTTGTTTTCTTTATATTGAGGAGTAATCCATACTGAAGGCTGTGGTCTTTGACATTCATCAGCAAGTGCTTCAAGTCCTCTTAACTTTCAGCAAGCAAGGCTGTGTCACCTGCGTATAGCAGCTTGTTCATGAGTCGTCCACCAAAACTGATGCCACATTCTTCTTCATATAGTCCAGCTTCTCAATTATTTGCCCAGCATACACATTAAATATGATGAAAGGATACAACCCTGACGAACACCCTTCCTGGCATTAAACCATGCAGTATCCCCTTGCTCTGTTTGAACAACTGCCTCTTGGTCTATGTACAAGTTCAGCATGAGCACAATTAAGTGTTCCAGAATTCCCATTCTTCGCGATGTTATCCATAATCTGTTAGGACCCACACAGTTGAATGCCTTTGCATAGTCAATAAAATACAGGTAAACATCTTTCTGGTATTCTCTGCTTTCAGCTGACATCCATCTGACATCAGCAATGATATCCCTCATTCCAAGTCCTCTTCTTTACTTGCGTGTGATATTTATGATATTGTTCAATAATTTCCACATTCCGTCGGATCAGCTTTCTTTGGAATGGGCACAAATATGGATCTCTTCCAGTCGGGTGGCCAAGTAGCCATCTTCCAAACTTCTTGGCATAGACAAGTTGAGCACCTCCAGTGCTGCATCCATTTGTGAAACATCTCAATTGATATTCTGTCAATTCCTGGAACCTTGTTTTTCAACAATGCCTTCAGTGCAGCTTGGACCTCTTCCTTCAGTACTATCAGTTCTCGATCATACGCTACCTCCTGAAATGCTTGAACGTCAACCAACTCTTTTTGGTACAGTGACTCTGTGTATTCTTTCCATTTGCTTTTGATGCTTCCTGAGTCATTCAATATTTTCCCCATAGAAGCCAAAATTGCAACTCAAGACTTGAATTTTTTCTTCAGCTCTTTCAGCTTGAGAAATGTCGAGCATGTTTTTCCCTTTTGGTTTTCTAACTCCAGGTCTTTGCACATTTCGTTATGATATTTTACTTTGTCTTCTTGAGCTGCCCTTTCAAATCTTCTGTTCAGCTTTTTACTTCTGTAACCTGACCTTACTGATGCCGGTAAATTTCCATTAGTCCTTAAACTAGCCCAAATCAGATTTCGCCTGCCCCACATGTGCAGAAGGGCCAGCTGTCACTGCTAATTGACCTCAACAAAGGATGTAGCAACAGGAGGAACAAATCAGAAGGAAAATCATCACCCGGACCCTATTTCGAAGCAAGGTCTGACAAGAACCACGTCACCTCCTGTTTCCTGGCCCCCTTCTAGAGTTTTCCTCCCCAGAACACCTGCGTGGCAGCCATCTTGCTGCCCAAATCACAGGTAGGCCCTGCTTCCCCGTAGCTTGGTGAGCCGAATCTGAGGAACCTCCTCCCGGCTCCTTGCTCTGCACTTTACAGTAAAGTTACTTTCTCTTTCTCAAAGACCGGTGTCCAGATAATTGGCAAGTCTGCGCACACCAGACAAGGACCCACCTTTTGGAGTTCATCATTTCTTCCTTTCGCTTTAGCTACTCTATGTTGAAGAACAAGTTTCGGAGTCTCTTCTGACATCCATTTTGGTCTTTTCTTTTTTTCTGTCTAATGACCTTTTGCTTTCTTCATGTATGATGTCCTTGATGTCTTCCCACAACTCATCTGGTCTTCAGAAATTCGTGTTCAATGTGCCAAATGTATTCTTGAGATAGTCTCCAAATTCAGGTGGGATATACTCAAGGTCATACTTTGGCTCTTGTGGACTTGTTTTAATTTTCTGCAGCTTCGACTTGAACTTGCATATGAGCAGTTGATGGTCTGTTTCGCATTCCGCCCCTGGCCTTGTTCTGACTGATGATATTGAGCTTTTCAATTGTCTCTTTCCACAAATGTAGTTGATTTGATTCCTATGTATTCCATTCCATGAGATCCACGTGTATAGTCACCATTTACGTTGTTGAAAAAAGGTATTTGCATTGAATAAGTTGTTAGTCTTGTAAAATTCTATCATGTGATCTCCAGTGTCTTTTCTATCACCAAGACCATATTTTCCAACTACCAATCCTTCTTTTGTTTCCAACTTTCACATTCCAATCACCAGTAATTATCAATGCATCTTGATGGCATGTTTAATCAATGTCAGGCTGCAGAAGTTTGAAAAAATTTTCAATTTCCTTGTCTTTACCATTAGTAGTTGGTGTGTAAATTTGAATAATAGTGGTATCAAGTGGTCTTCCTTGTGGGTGTATGGATATCATCCTATCACTGACAGCATTGTACTTCAGGATAGATCTTGAAATGGTCTTTTTGACGATGAACACGACACCATTCCTCTTCAGTTTGTCATTTCCGGCATAGCAGGCCATAAGATTGTCTGATTCAAAATGGCCAATACCAGTTCATTTCAGCTCACTAATGCCTAGGATATCAATCTTTATGCATTCCATTTATTTTTGACAACTTCCAATTTTCCTAGATTCATACTTCATACATTCCACGTTCTGATTATTAATGGATGTTTGCAGCTTTTTCTTCTTATTTTGAGTCGTGCCACATCAGCAAATGAAGGTTCTGAAAGCTTAACTCCATCCACGTCATTAAGGTCGATTCTACTTTGAGGAGGCGTCTCTTCTGCAGTGATATTTTGAGTGCCTTCCAACCTGAGGGAGTCATCTTCTGGCGCTATATCATACAGTGTTCCACTGCTATTCATACAGTTTTCACTGGCCAACTTTTTCAGAAGTAGACTGCCAGGTCCTTCTTCCTAGTCTGTCTTAGTTTGGAAGCTCCATTGAAACTTGTCCATCAAGGTATTTGAAATACTGGTGGCAAAGTTTTCAGTATCACAGCAACACGCAAGCCAACACAGTATGACAAACTGTCAGATGCCTGGTGGATTAGGAAAGTAACATGGTACAATTCAGGATCAGGATCAGAAACAACTCAGGATACAATTCTTCGATCAGGACGGTTTCTTCTATCCCTCTGCCGCTAGGCCCAGCTGGGGGGGTCTTCTGCCACCAGTCCCTGCTGGAGGTTTTCTTGGGCAAGTGTTACAACTCTTGGCTCTGTGGGTCGATGAGCCCCACCACAGCCATCTCAAGCCAGTCTCCTGGTTCCTGCTGTCTCACGCCACCATCTCTCACTGTATTCCATATTATAGCTCCCCTCTCCCTCTCTCCATGTCTCCCTTTAAGCCTAGTGGGATGACAAAACTGACCAATCCTCTCAATGTTTCAAACACCTTATTTGCATGGCCCCACACCCACAAGGGTGCCATGCACCTTATTTACATTATCAGCAATCTATCCAATCCCTTTGGTGGGCCATAAGCACCTCATTTGCATAGTCCCACCCAGACATTTTGTGGGAGTTAAAAAACTTGGCTAGAAGGGGCATATTAAGTAATGCACTGCACTGCAGGCCACCTTTTGGCTCTTCTAGCCATTGGCCCTTTCATACTTGAAGGATTAACTTCTCTATTCCAGTCATTTTACAGTCCAAAACAGTCATTAACAATTAGTCCTTCAGTAGGGCAAACAGTCCTCTGGGTGAGGTTAGTCAGGTACCAGCCATTCAGGTCTGCTGCAGGTGTCCATCTGATCTGGTCAGGTTTTCCAAAAGTCATCTCAACCTTCCTGACAGGGAACACAACAGAGAGTCCTGGACGGAGTGGGAGAAAAGTACAGAGCAGATCTCAAATTTAAGTAAAAAGACCAGACTTAATGATCTGACAGAGACTGGAGGAACCTCCAAAACTATGGCCCCCAAATGTACTGTTAACCCAGAATTGAAACCATTCCCAAAGCCCACTCTTCAAACAAAGATTAGACAGGACTATAAAACAAAAAATAATACATGTGAGGAATGTACTTCTTAGTTCAATCAGATATACGAGACCAAATGGGCAGCTCCTGTCCAAAAGCAGGATGAGAAGGCAGGAAGGGATGGGAACTGGTCGAATGGACACAGGGAACCTGGGGTGGAAAGGGGGAATGTACTGTCACATTGTGGGGATTGTAACTAATGTCACAGAATAATAGGTGAGTAAACTTTTGAATGAGAAATTAACTTGAACTGTAAACTTTTACCTAAAGCACAATAAAAAGTATATTTTTTTTTAAAAAGTCATCTCTGCTTCACCCTTTCTAGTGTCTGATAAAATTTAACTGAGAGATTATTTCCTCACTCTGAGTCTATCTTGAGGTATCAGCAAAATGTTAAATATTCCCCATTGCATAACTCATTTATTCATTCTTTTATCTTCAGCTATTATTTCTCATTCTTTCCATTTGTCATTATTTTTACCCAAGCTTTTCCACATTGGGAGGGGACATCATGTTCAGCTGCTGTGCCAGTCCATATTGCTGGTATCAAGACCAGTCTAGCAAGTGCTTCTGCCTCCATCCATTCCCATTTATTTTGGGTAGGGTTACATAGGTACAACACTTGTGGGCTCTCTTGACCATTAGGCAATACAGCAGTACTCACTGTCAATCCCAAATTTGCCAGATAGGGGGAAGGTACAATCCATCCTATCAAGCCCTTGGGAATTCTGGCATACAGGTTCAAGGGTATAATTACAGTCTCTTGCTTAGGGATCACCCCTGCTTCTGGCATCCACAGCTGCATCCCTGGTCCTGGGACCATAGCATCTGGCAGGAAAAAAGCAATTTTAGGTGATGTGGGGAAGAACTGTACAGTGGCACCAGCATTCTCCCCAACCCCTCTTCCCCAGCTCCCCCAGAGAAGCATAGGAATATGTCCAGTGGTGATCCTCCCTTTGCCCCCCTCACGTTGAGTGTGAGCACACACTCATGAAGCCATGTGAGGCAGCTCTTCCTGCCTTTATCTCCCCCCATTTTAGGTAACAAATGTTTCAATTTCCCATTCCAATTTTCTATCAAACCATTACTCTGAGGGTGGTATGCAACATGGTATGTCCATTTAATATGTTTCTTGGCCCATTGCTGCACCCTGTGGGCTGTAAAGTGTGTTCCTTCATCTGATGAAATATAACTCAGTGGTCCAAATTGGTGCAGTATCTTTTGTTCAAATCCCTTATTTATTTATTTATTTATTTATTTATTTTTTTTGGCATTCGTATCTGTCATGGGATATCCAAAGCCAAGTCCAAAGTAAGCATCTATTCCTGTGAGGACCCATTTGTAGCTACTTGGTGCCACTGTTGTCATTGGTCCAATATAATCAACTTGTCAGCTATGTGCAGGGCCTTCCCCCCCCCAACCCCCCGGGAATCTGCCTCATAGCCATCTGCAACCTCTGTCTTTCTTGCTGGCAGACAGAGCAGTCATCATTGGCATTTTGTGCCTCAGAGAATACAAGAGGGAATGTGTCTATATTCAGCCCTTCTCTGCATTGTTGCAGCATCCCAATGTCTACTCATTTCATAGACTCAGTTGGCCTCTTCAGGTGGTCCACTTTGCTGATTCCAATCACCTTCCAATCCAGGAAGGGGTTTTTTTCTGATGGGCATTGACTTGTCCTACTCTAATGTGCCCTCTAAATTCTCAGAGTGCTTTCCGTAGGCCCATGCCCCACATGGGTGTTCCCTTAATAGTCCAATTTTCCATTGTCCATTTGCCTGACCATATAGCTTGGTCATTGGCCATTGTCCGTGAATTGATAAAAATACAAACATATGGGCTCTCACCATTGCCCAAGTCTTCCATCACAGCAAGGAAGACAGCATGCAGTTCAGCGCATAGAGTTGACCTGTTCTTAACCTTCTTCAATCAGAGTCTTTCCATCTGCTTGTCTTAATGCAGCAGCTTTTTACATCAAATGTCCATGTACCCTGGAACTTCCATCCATGAACAAAGCAGCCTTCTGCTGGTCAGCAGAAAGTTGTTCATAGGGCACTGTCCATGTAGCAATGGGCTCTGGCGACTTCTCAGTTGGTTCCAGGGTAGGACCTATGGGAAAAGAGGCTACCTGCTTCTGGATATGGTGGGTGCCTCCCTGTATTCCCCCAGTAGCTTTTTTTTTGTATGAACTATTTCCATTTTATTATGGAACTATTTTGGGCACCACCTTCCTTATTAGAATGTTTCTATGACATCACCCAATATATTATGGGTACTTCATGTCTCATGATGATTTTATGTCTTTCTGTCATTGATGCAGTCTCAACCAATGCCCAATAGCAGGTGCATAATTGCCTTTCAGTGGCGTGTATCATCCCAACAGTCACTGTAAGGCTGCTTTCTCAGTTTTTTGCCATAAGCTCCAGTCTGCATAAGCATGTGTGGCAGACATCTCCAAAATCATGTCTGAATGTGGATCATGAGAGTTTAAAGGCAGGGAAAGTGAGACCACTTTCTGTAATTCAGACATAGCTTACTGTTGCTCTGGTAACCATTTGAATGCAGCTTTCTTCTGGGTGGTTTTACAGATGGGAGCCAGCAATATTCCCAAATTTGGAATATGCATGTTCCAAAATCAAAACAGACCAGTCAAACTTTGGGCATCCTTCTTAGTCTTGGAGGTAGTTAGTGATAGAAACTTATTCTTGGTTGCCTGTGTAATGTCACAGGTGGCTCCTGCCCAAGTTATTCCCAAGAATTTCACCATTTTGGCAGGCCCTGAATCATTACTGGATTTATTAACCAGCCTCTGTTGGTCATGTGGGCCACCACTGTATTCAAATCAGACCTAGACTGTTCTTCAGTGTTTGATATTAACATAATATTGTCAATGTAATGTATCATTACATTGAGATCTGCACCAATTGCGAGTCTTTTCTAACCAAACTATAACAATAAGCCAGTGAGTTCAAGTAACCCTGTGGCAATACAGTGAAAGTAAATCGGGAACCTTCCCGTATGAAAGCAAACTGTGGCTTGCTCTTTTCCGAGATTGGGATCAAGAAAAAGGCATTTGCAAGATCAGTCACTGAGTACCAGTCTCCTTTAGCCTGCTGTATATTCTGTACCATCGATACGATGTCTGTAACAGCTGAAGCCACAGGTGGCACTACTTTATTTAGGCCTTGATAGGTTACTATCAGCCTCCATGAAACATCTGCCATTTTCACATGCCATACAGTGCTGTTATACAGAGAATTTGTTGGCACCAACACTCCAGCCTTTAGCATGTCTTTAATCAAAACAATAATCTCCTTTTCTCCACCAGGTATCCTATATTGCTTCAACTTAACAACCTGAGTGGATTCTGGCAATTCTAGTGGTTCCCATTTAGCATGTCCAATCAATACTGCCCTAAGGGCAGAATTACACGCCTCTGGTTTTACAATATCAGGTAGAGGGAATGTTCCCCAATTAGACATAATATCCATACCAATAATACATTCAGGTAAGGGAGATGCAACTACTTCATACAAGATCTGTTTAAATCTTCCAAATTTCATCCAAACTTTCACCTTAGTCCCATCAATCATTGCATCCCATATCCCCCCAATCTAACCTTTTCCCATTCAAGATTATATTGACAGGTTTAGAGGTGCATCCAGGAGCCCCAAGAATGTCTCTTCCCCACCCCCAGGACATTTTACCCATATATTTGCATATGGCCTTAGGTCCCCTGCTGGGGGTTGAACCAGAAGACCTTGGACCCCTCATCAATCCTTTTCTCAATCAACTAGCTGAGTCTCTGCTTCAAATGGTCCCAGGTAGACTTCCCATCATTAAATTCCTCCTGACTAGTGTGAATAAAATGGACTTGTTTGGGCCTCTTTAATGTTGGGAGACCAGCTGGAGATTCCGTTGGTCCACCAAACCTCCTGTAGTGCTGCATTACAACCTTTATTTCAACTCCATAAAGATCCACTATATTCATCCCATTTCTTACTAACCATCTAAAAATCTCTGTCCTGCTAGGGTAAGTTCTTTCCTCATTCCCTCTTCCCATTCTCCTATGAATCACCCTTGTTTCTTGCATCTGTAAGACCCATGTGGGGAAGCTGTGCCAACAAATCCAACAAGGCTTCTTGGAATGTTGTTTTGTTTCGCAGTAGAAAGGTTACATGGAGTGCCCATGTAGAAAGAGCTCCCTTGATTACAATATCTGCCATAACCTCTGTAAGGAGCACAGTCATTGGATGAATATCCTGATCACCACAAAGTCGTTCCAGCATGACTTGCATAAGCAGAACATTAGCCGCTTCCTGTAGAGTGGTCCATTGAGTATTTAGAGGGAGAAAGGGGAAGTTTTCCTTCTCAGGGTAAACAAATCTCACTGAAAATTTTATCCAGTCCACCAGGCTGTCTATCCCCTCTGGGTTAACCTGCTGTGTAACTGGATCTTGTATCATCATTCATTCATGACTGTTCCATAGTGAGTTGTGGGTCTTGCAACAACCTGAATTGTGTCCCCCAAAAATACCTGCCAACTTGGATGGGTCGAGATTCCCAGTATCGTGTGATTGTCCACCATTTTGTCATCTGATGTGATTTTCCTATGTGTTGTAAATCCTATCTCTATGATGTTGATGAGATGGAATTAGCAGCAGTTATGTTAATGAGGCAGGATTCAATTTACAAGATTGGGTTGTGTCATGAGCCAATCTCTTTTGAGATATAAAAGAGAAGGGAGCAGAGAGGCATGGGCACCTCATACCACCAAGAAAGCACACTGGGAGCAGCGCGCATCCTTTGGACCTTAGCTTCCTGCACTGAAAAGTTACTAGACCAGGGGAAGATTGATGACAAGGACCTTCCTCCAGAGCTGACAGAGAGAGAAAGCCTTCCTCTGAAGCTGACATCATGAATTTGGACCTCTAGCCTACTTGACTGTGAGAGAATAAACTTCTGTTTGTTGAAGCCATCCACTTGTGGTATTTCTGTTATAGCAGCACTAGATAACTAGAAACCACCACTATATTAGTCACTCTCACAATCCATTTTAGTAGTGGTTCCTCAGGAAGCTGATGATACTGATCTACAAATTGAAGCAACTCCTTTATACTATATCCCCTGGTTTCAATAGTTTCATGGTTTTTCCCATTCCCCGCCCAGACTACCTTCTTTGTGACCAGCAGTCGTAGGGGTAATTCCTGTTGTTCAGACATCATTTTTCCTTTCCAGGTCGGCCCTGAGGCTAGTGGTCCTACCTCTGACCGGACTGGATCTGGGCTTGGTTCAGTGCTAAAATCTGCCCTTACATTTTTTCCTGCCCTTGCAGCTATTACTGATAACAGCAACCAAGGAATTGTATGTCTCGCTCTCTCCTTATCACTCTATATTTCCATATGCATCCAACTAGGCAATTCCTATGGAGTTAGATTCACCACTCTTAAATCCCATGAACAGCTTTTGCCTTGGGTAACTGACTACAACATAACTGCTGCTTCAATCCATGGGTGTTTTTTATCCCATCCAGAAACCAAAGGTTTCTCATTCTCCCATTTATCACCTTTTTTCCAAAACCACATATTCCAGCAAGTCTGGGGCATTGCAGAAAATCCCACCATTCTGACACCAACTAAATGAACGATTTCTTTTATAAAGATTAGCACAAAGCTGGTTCTTATGAGGCATAAGGTTAAAATGTCCCAAATATCCAACTTTTTCAAACTGCTGTACCACTCCATCATCTCTAACATCAACTACTCCCTCTCTCCTCAGTACTGTCCCTCTCATCTTCGGGTTCAATAATTTGCTGCAACGTCTCACAGAACTCACAAACCGTATTTACAGTTAAGTGGTTTATTAGGGAACTAACAGGGTACAGTTGAGGATCAGGATTCAGAAACGACTCAGGATACAATTCTTCAATCAAGACATTTTCTTCTCACCCTCTACCACCAGGCCCTGCTGGGGTCTCCTGCCACCAGGCCCAGGTGGGGGCCTCTTGCCACTGGGCCCTGCTAGGGGCCATCTTAGGCAAGTGTTACAACTCTTAGATCCGTGAGTCAGCAATCCCCACCGCAGCTGTACTGTGCCAGTCTCCTGGTTCCAGCCATCTTGCGCCATTATTTCTTGTTGTCTTACGTGTTACAGCTCCCCTCTCCCTCTCTCTGTGTCTCCCTTTAAGCCTAGTGGGATGGCAAAACTCTCCAATCCCCGAGTTAGGGTTTCATACCCCTTAATTGCATGATTCCACTCCTACAAGGGTGCCACGTACCTTATTTACATTACTAGCAAGCTATTTAATCCCCTTGGTGGGCCACAAGCACCTAATTTGCATAGATCCACCCAGTCATTTGGTGGGAGTTACAAAGACTATTGCTGGAAGGGCCATATTAAGTAATTCACTATACCGCAGGATCCATGCAAAATGAAATCCTTGACAACTTCAATATTTTCTTCATTTATCTTGATGTTTTTTATTGGTCCAGTTGTGAGGATTTTTCTTTTGTTATGTTAAGGTGTAGTCCATACTGAAGGCTATAGTCTTTGATCTTCATCAGTAAGTGCTTCAAGTCCTCTTTGCTTTCTGCAAGCAAGGTTGTGTCATCTGTATCTCACAGTTATTAATGAGTCTTTTTTCTCTATTCAGAGGACTAGGAAAAGGGATATTAATGAGATGAAAAACTTTTTTTTGCTGTACTCTAGGCAAACACCACAGAAAAAACTGTGGCCCAACTCCCACCCGCAACAGACTCTCACCCAAGTGTGAAACCTAAATATCCACTCTCATAAGACTGTAGCAAGTATGGAGCAGAGATTCTCATCCCCTCCAGCTGATAACAAACTCAACACCGTGGTGTCAGTGGAGACCACATGGGAAACCTGGACTTCCAACTCCATCTGGCATTAATGAGTTGCCATACCCACTCTCTACTGGAGTGGTGTTAGAAGAGACCTAGTGTAGAGTCAGGACTTTCACTGTCACCCAGCAGTAAAGAAGCAAACTTCACCACAATGTCAACTGAGACCAAGTGGGGAGCCATAAATCCTACCCCTATCCAGCAGTAATAAAGGTATCCCCCCACACACACACATTCAAGTGTCAACAGAAGCCAAGTGGAAAACCTGCACACTACCTCCATCTGGCAGAATGAGGTAACACTCCGTTTCCCTACCAGGGCGGTGTCAGAAAAAATCAGCAAAAACAGAAGGTTTAAATAAGATCCAGAATCTCATAACATAATATTAAAATGTCCATGTTTCAATTCAATAGAAAATCACTTGCATCACACTAAAAACAGGAAGATCTCAGATGGAATTAGCAAAGTCAATCAATACATGCCAACACCAAGACGAAAAAGTTGTTAGATTTATCTGACAAAGATTTTTAAGTACTCATAAAAAAAAAAGCTTCAATGAGCAAATGAAAAATAGAAAACCTCAGCAAAGAAATAGAACATATGAAGAACCAAATGGAAATTTTAGAACTGAGAAACATAATAACAAAAATAAAAAGCTCAGTGGATGGGCTTCACAGTAGAATGGAGGAAACAAAGGAAAGACTGCATGAACTGGAAGATAGAACAATAATTATCCAATCTGAACAACAGAGAGAAAATAAACTGAAAAACAAATGAACCAATACTCAGGGACCTGTGGGAATAAACAAAAATATCTAACACCAGAGTCCTGGAAGGAGAATAGAAAGGTGTTGGGGCTGGAAAAGCACTCAAAGAAATAGTGGTTAAAAACTTTCTAAAATTTCTTCCTGTAGAGACATAAATTTACCCATTCAAGAAGCCTAGTGACCCCACAACAGGATAAACTCAAAGAAATAACATCAAGGCGTATTATAGTCAAACTTCTGGAAACTAATGCCAAAAAATTATTGAAAGCAGCCAGAGAAACAACAATTTATCTATAAAGATTGTTGTCGAGTCAATTCCAACTCACAGCAACCCGATAGGAGAGAGTAGAACTGTCACGTAGGGTTTCCAAGGAGAGGATGGCGGATTCTAACTGTCAACCTTTTTGATCAGCAGCCAAACCACTTAACCAATGTGCCGCCAGGACTCCACTTTATCTACAGGAGAAAAAAAATTGGAATGACAGAGGATCTCTCATCTGAATAAGAGGATAAAATTTGATGCACTTAGCTTGTAGGAAAACCGTCACTTATGACTGGGGCCCTGACTTCATCCTGTAACTTGACATAAAGTTAAGACTCCACCTTGTCTCTTGACCATTGTCAGGAATCTAGTTCCGCTTTTCTGTCTCTGAAAAAAACCTGTTTATCACATATTATAATTTTTTCCGAGGAAACTCTTAACACAACTTGTGGTTTATTACAAGATAATCAGTCAATTATGATTAAGATTGTGATTTCTTATAAAGTATCAACCAGTCAGAAAGAAAGTACAAATTTATTGTGATTTCTTTACATAAGCTACTTATATTGTAATACGTATGACTTTTAAGATAACTATGTGACGTATATCCAACCAAGGTGTGATTATTACAATATTCATTGATTTTCCAGTAACCGTACTGCCCTCGATTTATAGTTTCTTTTTTAAGTGTATAGTTTCTTGATACTTTCCCCCATTTCTTGGAACGCTGATTTCACTTGTGAGACTTGCTTTCACTCTGTGAGTTCAGTGCTTCCCCAATTTATAAATTGTGTGTTGAGTCCTTCAATAAAATCTCTAAAATTATTTACTTTGCAGATTTATATTTAGAAGTTAAGCACTTTGACATAAACCGGCAACGAGGATGGTATGTTGAAGGAGACCACCCAGCGGACAACTGAGGTATCACAGATTTGGAAGCCAGGATCCTGCTCAAAACCATTGCATTTCATCTAATTTCCCATGGGTTCTTGAAGGAGGCTAAGGTGCGTCCTCTCAAAATCAAGCAACCACAGCTTTGTGTGGCTCTATTGAGTATTTTCTTGAAAGCTTTTCTTTTTGCTGTCTCTTGAGTTTCTTGTTTGAAAGATCCTAGCCTATTTCATTTTCAAGTTTCCCTGTTGACACAATAAGCATGAAGGCAGATGTTTAGCATCAGGCTATAGTTCTGCCAGTTAAATTTCCCCAGTAAAAACTTTGAGCCTAAGGGCGGCGAACTTACCTCTACCAAGACGCTGCTAGAGGAAACTGACTCAATTTTAAATTTCTTTTTTTTTTTAGAGGTTAAAAATATTTTGTCCATATTAAGATAACAGGACTCTGTGATAGGGAGTCCACCTTTCAGAGACAGTTTGGAGAAATTTGCTGCCAATGATCTTATTTTGGACCTTTGTGTGTCATCATCTAGTTTAAGTTTTGTGTTTGTAGTTGCCAGTTACAAGCAGCATCCTTTCATTTTTTAAAGCTTTCTTGAAACGTAGAAGAAAAAACTTTGTTTTGAAAAACAGAAATTGAGCTCTTAGCCTGATTAAAAAAAAGAAGTACATATATAATAAAACAAAAGTGCACATTTTAAAGGAAAATACGCCATCTATTGGTAAAATATGGGAAATGTCACCTCCAAAGATGTAGCTAGTCCTTCTTCCAGAACTCCAGCTGTTTTCATGTTTAAATAATATGGACCTAGTTCAGTTTTATTCCTTAATCGTTTGAATACAGTTACTAAAGACAGTTTAGAAAAGAGAAAGAAAATTAATGAGTTTACAATTGCAATAGCTGCAGGCTCACCCAAAAAGTGTCCTTATTGTGTCAGAAAATTCCCTAAGGGGCTAGAAATAAAACCTCCTATTTGTTACTACTGTAAAAATCAGGACGCCTAAAAAAGGATTGCAACAAACTTAAAAATAGAACTGGTAACTTCTAAGGTGTCCCAAATTTTTCAAAAAGAGCCTCATGGGGCTCCAGGAAGTTAACAGGGACTTTCTCTGTGGTAGCACTAGATTCCCATGGAGAAATAACAATCTAAATAAATGGAGAACCAAGCAAATTTATAATTGACTGCCATGGATTGAATTGTGTCCCCCAAATATATATATATCAATTTGGTTAGACCATGATTCTCAGTATTGTGTGATTTTCCACCATTTTGTTATCAGATCTGATTTTCCTATGTATTGTAAATCCTACATCTATGATGTTAATGAGGTGGGATAGGTGGCAGTTATGTTAATGAGGCAGGACTCAATTTTCAAGATTGGATTGTGCCTTGAGCCAATCTCTTTTGAGACATAAAAGAGAGAAGCAAGCAGAGAGACAGAGGGACCCCATACCACCAAGAAAGCAGCACCGGGAGCAAAGCACATCCTTTGGACCCAGAGTTCATGCGTGGAAAAGCTCCTACTCCAAGGGAAGATTGATGACAAGGACCTTCCTCCAGAGCCAACAGAGAAAGCCTTCCCCTGGTGCTAACACCCTGAATTAGAACTTCTAGCAGACTAGACTGTGAGAGAATAAACTTCTATTTGTTAAAGTCATCCACTTGTGGTATTTCTGTTATAGCATCACTAGATGACTAAAACATCGACACAGGTGTTATAATGTCTGCAATTAAGTCCACCAATTTACAAAAGCCCCTGCCCTGGAGTTGTACTGTTTCAACAATTGTAGTGGCTACAAACCTAAAATGAACCTTGGCTCACTCTCAACCTGTTAGTGTAACTCTTGGTTCTATAAGAAAAATGCATCCATTTTTGCTTAGTGAAGATACTTCAGTAAATTTATTAAGGAGACATTTGTTGAAGAGGCCGAGCCAACATTGCACTACAGACAGAAGTACAACACCATCCTTCCACAGCAGAGACCCAAAAAACTAAGTAAAACAGAGACAAACATCAGTCTTGGAACCCTAAGTGTTAAATGAAGAGAAAAACAACTCAACCAAGCACTGAATGGAATAAGAAACTGATGAGAACAGAGAGCGAGGAGAGTTATGAGTGGAGGTCCCCTATCAGATAATGCAGCATGGATCCACCATCTTGGACTCCTGTTGGAGACTGGCGGATAGGGAGTATGGGAAAGCAGACTCACAGAACTCGCAGCAGGAGACAGAGCAACTGGTAGCCAGCAATACACACTTTCCCACCCTCTACCTTATCTCCCCAGATTGACATTCACTGCTTCCCAGTGGGCCGATCTGAGGCTTCCCAGCTGGCTGATCCACGGTTTTCTGACAGGACAGACTGAGGCTTCCTGGTGGGCTGATCTGCTGCTTACCTGCAGGCCGTGACTGTGGCAAGGGAGACACCAGCTCTATGTCATGAGGATTTGCCCCACCCACACCAGCTGCTTTCTTCAGTGCCATACATTGTTGCTGGTGATTCTTTTTTTGGCCCCTTCTGGTTTCTTCCCTGCTTCTCACCTCCTCCCCTTCCTTTCTCTCAAACACCTGATGCCATGTGCCATCTTTTCTTCTTGACAGGCTGTGATGCAGCACTCAGCTGGGAAACTGCTTTCCAGCAGTTGGTAGGATCCCTGGGTTTTTTTTCCTTTGTTTTCTCTCTCTTTATCCCTTTTTGTTTTTCTTCATTTCTCAGTTTCTAGTCTCTTTCTACTTACCTTCTTTTCCTGTCTCCTGAATACCAGGAGTTGTGTATAATATCCACCACTTCTAGCCAGGCTGTACAGTGCAGCTTGGGAGAAATTTTCTCAGTCTGCGCAGCTACTCTGGTGGGATCCCTGGGGGCATTATTTTAAAAATTTTTTCTTTTCTTTTTGTTTTTCTTCATTTCTCGGTTTCCCATGTCTCCACACCAACGCAGCTCCCTCAGTACTTTTATTTCGCCCTTGTTTCTCTATCCTCTCTCTCTTTTTTCCCATATGCAACCTAGCGCCACCCATCACAACCTCCCCCTCCCCCTCCCATCTGCTTATCTATACCATGTGCCGAACACTGCATTTCTGAGCAGCACAGGCATGGCCTACCAGAACGTGCCATGAACTGCCCATTCCTCACCTTCTCAGCCTCAGTACATGCCACAAACAACCCATTCCAGTGCCTCCTATTCAGCTGGAACTGCTCTGCTGAAACATAGCTGAGCGACTGGCCCTGCCCATTGGACAAGGATGTGAAAACTACCGCGTCCACAGATGAGCAAACAAAAAAGAACACACTGTCTGCCTGTTCAGACACAACCAAATAAAACAAAAAAGCAGGACAAAACAAATAAATATATAATCAGTAAAAGAAGAAAATAACTACTGAATGTCCCGAAGACAGCAGAAAATATCCAAACACATTAAAAAAAACAGGACAGGATGGTTCCAGTAGGCGTCCAAAATAAAACACCAGATGACTTTCCAGTAGAAGAAAAGGCACTAGAACTACCTGATAGGGAATTCAAATCTCTAATATTCAGAGTTATCCAAGAGTTGAAGCAAAAAGTAGACAAAAATAGGGAAAAAAGACAAATTCATCAAAAAAGCAGATAAATTCATGGAAAATACAGACAAAAATGCAAGAGTTCGGAAAATAATACAAGAATAAAATGTCAAAATAAATCCACAACTAGAAATCATACAAAAACAACAATTAAAAATTAAAAAGATAAATAATTAAATTTTAGAAACGGACAGTGTCATAGACGAGCTGAGGAGCAGGTTTGAAACAATGGAAGACAGGATCAGTGAAATTGAAGACAAACACTTGGATACAACTTTGCTTCAGGAAAAATCAGAAAAAAAGAATGAAGAAATCCTGAGAATTATGTGGGATACAATCGAAAGCAAAATTTGTAAGTGATCAGAGTTCCAGAACAGGGGGAGAAAAGAGAAAACACAGAGAGGATCATTGAAGAATTGCTGACAGAAAACTTCCCCAATATTAGAAAGTTGAAAAGCATACCATCCAAGAAGCTCAACGAACCCCATATAGAATAGACCCCGAAAGAAATCATCAAGGCATATCATAATCACACTTGCTAAAACCAAGGATAAAGAAAGAATCCTGAGAGCAGCTTGAGAAAAATGAAAAATCACATACAGAGGGGAAACAATAAGACTAAGCTCTGATTACTCGGCAGAAACCATGCAGGCAAGAAGGCAATGGGATGACATATATAAAAGCTTGAAAGAAAAAAATTACCAACCAAGAATAATGTATGCTGCAAAACTCTCATTCAAATATGATGATGAAATTAGGATATTTACAGACAAACAGAAATTAAGGGAACGTGTAAAAACCAAACAAAACTTAAAAGAATTATTAAAGGGAGTCCTTTGGTTTGAGAACAAACAACATTGGATGACAGCCTGAATCTAGGATGCAAGATCGCACCAGCCAGATACTAACCTAGGAAATGATCTATCAAGAACTATTCACAACTTAAACATTTACAACAGGGAACCAGAGAGGTTAATCTGAAATGACAACAATGTCAGAACAATATAAGAGGGAATAAATGGTGTAGGTATAGAACTTTCTAATGGAGAGGAAGGCAAGGTGATTCCAAGTAATAATAGACTGGTACAAGCCTAGGAAGTTAACAAACCTACTCATCAAAATAATGAAGAAAAACATAAACTCTAAATAAAAACAAAATCTACAAAAGCAAAATCCACAAACAAAACGAATTCAGCACAGGAGAGTAAGAGGAACAAGGAAATCTTCACCACCACAAAAAAGCACTACAAAATGACAGCAATAAACTCAAACCTATCCATAATTACACTGAACAAAAATGGCCTAAATACACTCATAAAGAGACAGAGATTGAAATAATGGATAAAAAAACAGAATCCATAAATACGCTATCTACAGATGACACATCTTAGAAACAAAGACATAAATTTACTAAAAATCAAATGATGAAAAATATATATCAAGCAATCAGGCACTAAAAAAAGCAGGAGTGGCAATACTAATCTCAGATAAAATAGATTTTAAAACAAAATCCAATATAAAAGACAAAGAAAGGCACTATATCATGATTAAATGGACGATTCATCACAAAGACATAACCATAATAAATATCTACACACCCAATGAAAGGGCTCCAAAATACATGAAACAAACTTTAACAGCACTGAAAAGAGAAATTGATAGTTCCACTATAATAGTAAGAGTCCTAAACACATCACTCTCAGTAAATGATGGGACATCTAGAAAGAAACTCAAGAAAGATACAGAAGATCTTAAAGGGCACAATCAGCCAACTTGACCTCATAGATGTATATAGAACACTCCACCCAACAGCTGCAAAATACACATTCTTTTCCAGTGCACATGGAACATTCTCTAGAATAGATCACATCATAGGCCACAAAGCAACCCTTAACAAATCCAAAACATGGAGATAATACAAAGCATCTTCACTGATAAAAATGCCATCAAATTAGAATTAACAACAGGAAGAGCAAGGAAAAAATTTAATTACATGGAAACTAAATAATACCCTGCTTAAAAACCACTGGGTAATAGAAGAAATCAAACATGAAATCCAAAAAATTCCTAGAATCAAACGAAAATGAAAACACATCATACCAAAATCTTTGGGACTCAGCAAAGGCAGTGATCAGAGGTCAATTTATAGCAATAGAGGCACACATCAGAAAAGAAGAAAGGGACAGAATCAAAACATTAGCTACACAACTCGAATAAATAGAAAGAGAACAGCAAAAAAGCCCACAGCCACCAGAAGAAAGGAAATAATAAAGACTAGAGCAGAAATAAATGAAATAGAGAATAGAAAAACAATAGAAAGAATCAACAAAATCAAAAGTTGGTTCTTTGAAAGGCCTAAAAAGACGAACAAACCACTAGCCAAACTGACAAAAGAAAAACAAGAGAGGACGCAAATAACCCAAATGAGAAATGAACTGGGGAACATTACAACAGACCCAAGTGAAATAAAAAGGATAACAGAGTATTATGAAAAACTATACTCCAACAAATTTGAAAACCTAGAGGAAATGGATAAATTTCTAGAAACATACTACCTACCCAAACTATCACAAATTGATGTTGAAAATCTGAACAGACCCATAACAAGAAAGAGATAGAAAAGATAATTAAAAAAATTCCAACAAAAAAAAACCCTGGCCCAGATGGCTTTACTGGAAAATTCTACCAAACCTTCAGAGAAGAGCTTATGCCAGTACTACTCAAATTATTTCAGACCATAGAAAAGGAAAGGATACTTTCAAATTCATTCTATGAACCCAGCATAACCCTGATACCAAAGCCAGGCAAAGACACCACAAAAAAAGAAAATTACAGACCAATATTGCTCATGAATACATACGCAAAAATTCTCAACAAAATTCTAGCCAATAGAATTCATCATCATTTCAAAAAAATAATACATCATGACCAAGTAGGATTCACACCAGGTATGCAAGGATGGTTCAACATTAGAAAATCAATCAATGTAATCCACCACATAAATAAAAGGAAAGAAAAGAATCACATGATCATCTCAATTGACACAGAAAAGGCATTTGACAAAGTCCAACACCCATTCCTTATAAAAACTCTCAATAAAACAGGTATAGAAGAGAATTTCCTCAACATAATAAAGGGCATCTATACAAAACCAACACTCAACATCATTCTTAATGGAGAGAGGCTGAAAACATTCCCCTTGAGAAGAGGAACAAGACAAGGATGCTCTTTATCACCACTCTTATTTAACATTGTGCTGGACGTCCTAGCTAGAGCATTAAGGCAAGAAAAAGAAATAAAGGCCATCAAAATTGGTAAGGAAGAAGTAAAACTGTCCCTATTTGCAGATGATATGATAAGATATATCGAAAACCCAAAAGACTCCAAAAGAAAACTGCTGGAACTAACAGAAACATTCAGCAGAGTAGCAGGATACAAGATAAACATATAAGAATCCATTGGATTCCTATACACCAATAAAGAGAACGACGAAAAGGAAATCAGGAAAACAATACCATTTATAATAGTCCCTAAAAAAATAAAATACTTAGGAACAAATCTAACCAGGGATGTAAAAGAAAACTACAAAACACTACTGGAAGAAACCCAAAGGGATCTGCATAAATGGAAAAACATACCATGCTCATGGATAGGTAGACTTAACATTGTGAAAATGTCTATTCTACCCAAAGTAATCTACAAATACAATGCAATCCCGATCCAAATACCAACAACATTCTTTAAATAGATGGAAAAAATAATCATTAATTTTATATGGAAAGGGAAGACGCCCCGGAGAAGCAAAGCACTATTGAAGAAGAATAAAGTAGGAGGACTCACACTACCTGACCTCAGAACCTAGTATGCAGCTACAGTAGTCAAAACAGGCTGGTACTGGCACAACAACAGATACATTGACCACTGGAACAGAATCGAGAAACCAGATGTAAATCCATCAACCTTTGGTTACCTGATCTTCGACAAGGGCCCAAAGTCCATCAGATGAGGAAAAGAGAGTCTTTTTAACAAATGGTGCTGGCAAAACTGGATGTCCACCTGCAAAAAAATGAAATAGGACCCATATCTCACACCATACAAAAAACTAATTCAAAGTGGATCAGAGACCAAAATATAAAACCAAAAACTATAAAGATCATACAAGAAAAAATAGGATCAATGCTAGAGACCCTAATACACGGCATTAACAGGATACAAACCACAACTAACAACATACAAACTCCAGAAGATTAGCTAGATAACTGGGATCTTCTAAAAATTAAACACTTTTGCTCATCAAAAGACGTCGCTAAAAGAGTAAAAAGAGAACTTACTGACTTGGAAAATTTTTTGGCTATTACAAATCTGACAGATGTCTAATCTCGAAAATCTACAGGAAAATCCAACATTTCTACAACAAAAAGACAAATAATTCACTTAAAAACTAGGCAAAGGAAATGAACAGACACTTCAGCAAAGAAGACATTCAACTGGCCAACAGACACATGAGGAAATACCATCACTCGTCATTAGAGAAATGCAAATCAATACCACAATGAGATACAATCTCACCCCCTGCATTACTGGCACTAGTCCAAAAAACAGAAAATAACAAATGTTAGAGAGGCTGCGGGGATATTGGAACTCTTATTCACTGCTGGTAGCTATGCAAAATGAAACAACCATTTTGGAAAACGATATGGCACTTCCTTAGAAAGCTAGAAATAGAAATGCTGCATGATCCAGCATTCCCACTCCTAGAAATATATCCTAGAGAAATAAAAGCTGTTACATGAATAGATATATGCACACCTATGTTCATTGCTGCATTGTTCACAATATCAAAAAGATAGAAACAACCTAGATGCCCATCAACAGATGAATGGATAAACAAACTATGGTACATACACAGAAGGAGTATTACACAATGATAAAGAACAATGATGAATCTTCAAAGCATCTCACAACACGGATGAATCTGGACAGCATTATACTAAATGAAATAAGTCAATCACAAAAGGAAAAATATTGTATAAGACCACTACTATAAAAACTCATGAAAAGGTTTACAAACAAAAGGAAACAATCTTTGATGGTAATGAGAGAGGGGAGGGGTGGGGGTGGAAAAACACTAAATAGACAATAGATAAGTGGTAACTTTGGTGAAGGGTAAGACAGTACACAGTACTGGGGAAGTCAGCACAACTTGTTCAGGATAAGGTCATGGAAGCTCCATGGACAAATCCAAACTCCCCGAGGGACCAAATTACTGGGCTGAGGGCTGGGAACCATGGTCTCAGGGAACATCTAGCTCAATTGGCATAACACAGTTTATAAACAAAATGTTCTACATTCTACTTTGGTGAGTAGCATCTGGGGTCTTAAAAGTATGTAAGCAGCCATCTAAGATACTCCACTGGTCTCACCACTTCAGGAGCAAAGGAAAATGAAGAAAACTAAAGACACAAAGGAAAGATTAGTCCAAAGGACTAATATACCACAACTACTACTGCCTCCACCAGACTGAGTTCAGTACAACTAGACGGTGCCCAGCTACCACCACTGACTGCTCTGACAGGGATCACAATAGAGGGTCCTGGACAGAGCTGGAGAAAAATGTAGAAAAAAATTCTAACTCAAAAAAAAAAAAAGACCAGACTTAATGGCCTGACAAATACTGGAGAAACCCCAAGAGTATGGCCCCCGGACACTCTTTTAGCCCAGTAATGAAGTCTCTCCTCAGGTTCACCTTTTAGCCAAAGATTAGACAGGCCCATAGGACAAAACGAGACTAAAGGGGTACAGGGGTAAGGACTAGAAGGAAGGAGGGGACAGGAAAGCTGGTAATAGGGAACCCAAGATTGAGAAGGGGGAGTATTGACACGTCATGGGGTTGTTAACCAATGTCATAAAACAATATGTGTACTAACTGTTTAACAAGAAGCTAGTTTGTTCTGTAAACCTTCATCTAAAGTGCAATTAAAAAAATGCTGATTTTTAAGTTACATAAGTAAAACATGAAAAAAAAGATTTGTTATCTAAGTGGAATTGTCATATCTACTTTAATGAACAAAGGGAAATGTTATGAGATCTTCCTAATGATTTTACAGAGCCCAAAGAGACTTCCTTCAAAGACAACTTTTGTCATGTACAAGCCTTAAGCCTTCTCACACTTGAGGACTATATGGTTATTCCCTTCAATTCATTAGATATTTGTGACTATTGTAAAACTTGGATACCTAATTTTTCTTTAATAGCCAAACTGCTTTACCAATATCTAAAAAGCTCTGAACCTAATTGTTTTCAACTTTCTAAAGAAAGTCAAGAAGCCATTAATAAATTTAAAAAGGCCTTACAAAGTGCCCCAGCTTTAGGATTCCCAAACTATAAGTTAGGCTTTTCACTTTTTGTTTACCAAAGAAAATCTGGAAATGCTTTAGGAGCCTTACTCAAAAACACAAAGGACAGCGAAAGACCTGTTGAATATTATAGTATTCAATTAGATCCTGTTGCTAGATCCTTGTCTTAGGGCAGTAGCCGCAACTGCTAAATTACAACAGACATAGTTTTAGAAAATTTCCTTGATGTTTATGTCCCTCATGCAGTGTTATCTATTTTAAATTCAGTATTAATCCAACATCTTTCAGCCAGCAGGTTAACCTCATATGAGGTTCTCCTTTTGGCTGCCTTCAATGTCTGGTTGCATACCATAACCTCTTTGAAACCAGTTACCTTGCTCCCTCTACCTAATGCTAATGACTATGCATATCATGATTGCTTAGATCTTACTGAACAACTTTTATCTCCTAGGCCACATTTACAAGAAATTCTATTATCAAATCCTGATTTAGTTTGGTTGATGAGTCATATTTAAAACTTCAGCCTAATAGTTCTTACTATCAGGGAAGATATGCTGTAACCACCTCCACTGAGGTGCTTCAGAGTGGTGCCCTTCCTGAAGTCACTTCAGCACAAGTAGAATTGATAACACTCAAAAGGGCATGAAACTCTGCTTCTGGACAGTCAATAAACATGTTTACAAACTAGAGGTATGCATTCGGAATAGTCCATGATTTTAGAATGTTATGAAAACAAATATGTTTTTTAACCTCTTCAGGGACCCCAATTAAAAATGGCCCCTTAGTATTAGACCTCTTAAAAGCTCTTTTACTCCCCCTCTGAAATTGCTGTAATCCAAGTACAGGCCCACCAATCCAAGGGAGTTCCACAAATAGAAAAAATTAAGGGAAATAATTGTGCCAACATGGCAGTCAAATTGGTTACTTCTCAACCCCTCACACAAAATAAAAATTTCATTCATGACCATAACAATGTGCTCATGATGAAAAGGAGGGAAGTAAATTTAAAGAAAATAAAATGTTATTAGCAAAAAAAAAGAGGACTTCCCGCCAACATTTCACTCTCAATCACTTTCAAATATCAACAATTAACTCCCTTAAAAGAAATTAAACAATGGGAGCAAGCTGGTTGCCACCAAGACTGAACCACCTGCTTGTGGATTAGACAAAATAACGCACTAGTCTTACCAAAATGTTTGCATGGTCCCATGATCCAAGTTTATATACATAGTAATGTAAAAGTGACAACCGACCAATTGTTTAAAGTCTTGGAGTAATGTTGGTGGGGTGACTTCTCATGTTCATAGATCGTGAACTTTCTTACAATCCCAGATACGGTCCAATTTTGCTGGCTCCTGTACTTAATCCTACCAATAATAATGAGGAGCTTGCAAGTAAATGTCATATTTGCTCAGAAGGTGGTCTTACACCTAATAGCATACTAACTTTAGAACAAACAGAAAATTAAAAATTTGGCATAACATAGTGGATTATCAGGTTATCATCCCAGAGAGAGAAAGTGAACAATGGGAAAGAGATGGTTGTTATATAGATTTCAAAGGACATACCCACACGTGGGAGGGTCCCATCCAGAAGCCTGTCTTACTCAAATATTTACATTACCCTTTGACTTTAAACTTGCATTAAAATAATCATGTAGGGAGAGATACGTTAATTGAAATATCAAAGAAAAACTAGTGGACATATTTTTGGGAAATTGCAGACCAAGTAACTAGACACTGTGTGGTCTGTTCCCAATTTAACCCTGGGAAAGCTTGCAAAACCCCAACTGGAAAACACCCAACACCTTCAAGGTCTATGCTTGAATGGAAAATTGATTTTATCCAACTTCAGCCCTCCGGAGGTTATAAATTTGTATTGGTCATAATTTGCAGATTCTCACGTTTGGTGTAACCTTCTTCTAGCCACCAAGCCACTGCTAACTTTGTAGTTAAGAAACTTTTAAAAAATATAATCCCTACCACACATCTGTCAGTTTGTCATATTGTGGTGGCTTGCATGTTGCTGTGATGCTGAAAACTATACCACCAGTATTTCAAATACCAGCAGGGTCACCAATGGTGGAAAGGTTTCAGCAGAGCTTCCAGACTAAGACAGACAAGGAAGAGGGATCTTGCAGTCTACATCTGAAAAAATTGGCCAGTGAAAACCTTATGAATAGCAGTGGAACACTGTCTGATATAGTGCCAGAAGATGAATCCCTCAGGTTGGAAGGCACTCAAAATACAATGTGGAAAAGCTCGTTCCTCAAAATAGAGTCGACCTTAACGTGGATGGAGTAAAGCTTTCGGAACCTTCATTTGATGAGGTGGCACTACTTCAAAATGAGAAGAAACAGCTGCAAACATCTATTAATAATAGGAATGTCAAATGTACAAAGTATGAATCTAGGAAAACTGGAAGTCATCAAAAATGAATTGAACACATGAAGACCAATATCAAAGGCATTACTGAGCTGAAATGGACTAGTATTGACCATCTTGAATCAGACAATCATAGCCTACTATTCTGGGAATGACAAATTGAAGAGGAATGGCATCGTGTTCATCGTCAAAAAGAACATTTCAAAATCTATCTTGAAGTACAATGCTGTCAGTGATAGGCTAATATCCATATGCTTACCAGGAAGATCAGTTAATACGACTATTATTCAAATTTATGCACAACCACTAAGGCCAAAGATGAAGAAATTGAAGATTTTTACCAGCTTCTGCAGTCTGAAATTGATTGAACATGCAATCAGGTTGCATTGATAATTACTGGTGATTGGAATGTGAAAGTTGGAAACAAAGAAAAAGGATCGGTAGTTGGAAAACATGGCCTTTGTGATAGAAATGATGCTAGAGATCGCATGACAGAATTTTGCAAATCTAACAATTTCATCATTGCAAATACCTTTTTTCAACAACATAAATGGATACTATACACATGGACCTCGCCAGATGGAATACATAGGAATCACATCGACTACATCTGTGGAAAGAGATAATGGAGAAAGCCAATATCATTAGTCAGAACAAGGCCAGGGGCTGCTTGTGGAATAAACCGTCAATTGCTCCTATGCAAGTTCAAGTTGAAGCTGAAGAAAATTAGAGGAAGTCCATGAGAGACAAAATATGATTGTGAGCATATCTCACTTGAATTTAGAGATCATCTCAAGAATAGATTTCATGCACTGAACACTAATGACCAAAGACCAGATGAGTTGTGGAAAGACATCAAGGACATCATACATGAAGAAAGCAAAAGATCAATAATAAGACAGGAAAGAAAAAAGATCAAAATGGATATCAGAAGAGACTCTGAAAGTTGTTCTTGAACATAAAGTAGCTAAAGCAAATGGAAGAAATAATGAAGTAAAAGAGCTGAACAGAAGATTTCAAAGGGTGGCTCAAGAAGACAAATTATTGTAATGAAATGTGAAAAACTTGGATTTAGAAACTCAAAAGGGAAGAATTTCTCGGCATTTCTCAAACTGAAAGAGCTGAGGAAGAAACTCAAGCCTCGAGTTGCAATGTTGAAGTATTCTACGGGGAAAATATTGAACGACGTAGGAAGCATCAAAGGAAGACAGAAGGAATATACAGAGTCACTGTACCAAAAAGAATTGGTCTACATTCAACCATTTCGGGAGGTAGAGTATGATCAAGAACTGATGGGACTGAAGGAAGAAACCCAGGATGCTTTGAAGGGAATGGAAAACAAGGCTCCAGGAATTGACAGAATACCAATTGAGATGTTTCATCAAATGGAAGCACATTGGAAGTGCTCACTACTCTATGTTAAGAAATTTGGAAGACATCTTCCTGGCCAACCAACTGGAAGAGATCCATATGTGTGTCCATTCCAAAGAAAAGTGATTCACCAGAATGCGGAAATTATCAGTGTCATTAATATCACACACAAGTGAAGTATTGCTGAAGATCATTCAAAACCAGTTGCAGCAGTAACTGACAGGGAACTGCCAGAAGTTTAAGCCAGAATCAGAGGAGGACATGAAGTGAGGGATATCATTGCTGACGTCAGATGGATCTGGGCTGAAAGCAGAGAATACCGAAAAGATGTTTACCTGTGTTTTATTGACTATGCAAAGGCATTCAACTGTGTGGATCACAACAAATTAAGGATAACATTGCGAAGAATGGGAATTCCAGAACACTTAATTGTGCTCATGCAGAACCTGTACATAGACCAAGAGGCAATCTTTCAAATAGAACAAGGAGATACTGTGTGGATTAAAGTGAGGAAATGTGTGTGTCAGTGTTGTATCGTTTCATCATACTTATCCAGTCTGTATGCTGAGCAAATAATGCAAGAAGCTGGACTATATGAAGAAGAATGCAGCATCAGATTGGAGGAAGATTCATTAATAACCTGTGATATGCAGATGACACAACCTTGCTTGCTGAAAGTGAAGAAATTTGAAGCGCTTACTGATGAAATCAAAGACCACAGCCTTCAGTATGGATTGCACCTCAACATAAAGAAAACAAAACTCCTCACAACTGGACCAATAAGCAACATCATGATAAATGAAGAAAAGCTTGAAGTTGTCAAGGACTGCGTTTTATTTGGATCCACAATCAACACCCATGGAAGCAGCAGTCAAGAAATCGAATGACCCACCGCATTGGGCAAATCTGCTGCAAAAGAACTCTTTAAAGTGTTGAAAAGCAAAGATGTCACTTTGAGGACTAAAGTATGCCTGACCCATGCCATGGTATTTGAAAGCTGGACAATAAATAAGGAAGACCAAGAATTGATGCCTTTGAATTATGGTGTTGACGAAGAATATCGAATATACCATGGACCTCCAGAACAAATAAATCTGTCTTGGAAGAAGTACAGCCAGAATGCGCCTTAGAAGTGAGGGTGGCGAGACTTGGTCTCACGTGCTTTGAACATGTTATCAGTAGGGACCAGTCCCTAGAGAAGGACATCATGCTTGGTAAAGTAGAGGGTCGGCGAAAAAGTGGAAGAACCTCAATGAGATGGATTGACACAGTGGTTGCAACAATGATCTCAAGCATAACAACGACTGTGAGAATGGCCCAGGACTGACAAGTGTTTTCTTCTGTTGTACCTGGTGTCGCTATAATTTGGAACTGACTCTAAGGCACCTAACAACAACAATCCCTACCTGAGGAGATCCAAAGACCCTTTGTAGTGACATATAGAGAAATATGCAAGATTTTACCAATTTTTCAAAGACTCCATTGTCCTTATCACCCCTAGTCTTCCAGACTCATGGACAGCACCAATAGCATCATTATAAATCAACTTGCAAAACTTTCCAACTCTTTACAATTACTAAGGAGTGGCTGGTGGATTTGAACTGTCCGCCTTTTGGTTAGCAGCTGTATCACTTAAACACTCTGCCACCAGGGCTCCACAATTACCATAGACAATAGAGTTACCCCTACTGCTTTTAACTTTAAGGATCACTCCTTTTGGCCTTAAAGTTAACTCCTCTTGAAATTACCGGGCAATCTATGGCCCTCCCATCTGGAGCTATCTGTTTTGATTCAAATTTAATTCTACCTCATCTATTACAATATTGTAAATCACAGGCAGAATACTCTCCAAATTACTTTTCAAAAATTAAAGAAACTTTTAATAACCCACATCTTGAAACGTTCAAAGCTAATCAAATTCAACCTGGAGGTTATGTATCCTGGAAGACACCAATTAGAAAATTCCCTTGAACCTCGATGGAAACGATCTTAATTAGTCCTTCTCACTAATCCCTGTGCTGCCAAATTACAGGGAGTTAAGACCTGGAAACTCCTACCTCAATTAAAGAGGACTGCATCTTCTGCCTGGGTCGTCCAACCCACTGAGGGACTCAAACTTAAGTTCCAATGCAACAAAGACGAGAAGCAGACGAATCAAGACGAGAAGCAGACAACTGCCACTTAAAGCAGTCTGTTCTTCTTCCAGATTTTCCAGCCACTAGAGACTTGGACTTTGAATTGAAACTTTTGTTTTGGCTAGAAGTAGACAGCACCTGGTGTGGACAGCTTTTCCCAAGACTACTGGACCTGGCCTGTATACCGTCCAGCTCCTAACCGAGCTTGGACTTTCATGTTATCTGCTACATTTTATGGACTGTTTGGACTTTGCTTTCTATTGCTTGGTATTTTAGTAGTGATCAGAATATTGCAGATTGTTGGTATTGTTCTTTGTTTTAACATCTTAATCTTAACTTGCAATCTTAAAGCCTTGTTAATCAGTACTTGTCATAGGTTTTAAGGTGAGATTATAACCTTTAGATTTTATTTAAGTTTTATTACCTTTGTTTAAAGCTTTTATTAAAAAAAAAAAAAAAAAAAAAAAAAAACCTTACCATAGCTAGTTTTCTATTGATAGCACTTGGTTAAATATATGACTTTGTGATAATCTATTACCACCATGAAGCTTGTCCTAAGTTATCTTTTAATTTTTCTTCTAATTCCCACTGGTGTCTCCGTTAAATTAGTTCAATCTGTAGCTAGTGCAGCCAATTTGACCAAATGTTGGATCTGTAATCCTTTGCCACGTCATGTGCATGGGAATTCTGGTCCTTTAGCCATCCCAATGCTAAACTATGATACAGTACCTAGAGCAATTATTGACCCTAAAGTAAACAACAGAGAAGTCATTTGAGTTAAACTATGGCATCCTTTAAGACTCTCTTACGTTAGTAACCTGTTTTCAGCTTTCTTATGTTTATACACACACAGGCATTGTATATGGTAATGGACAAACTGTACCTTTCATCACTGACAACAGGTTCTTGGATGCCTTAAGAGATATCTGTCAGAAAGATTCAAAAAGATCAGTTTGCAAACTTGTTCAACATCCAACAGACCTAGGAGCATTGTTCATTTATAAATATTCTCTTACTTTGGGATGGTTAACCAATGCAAACCAGGGTATCCCTTCCCCAGATGATAAAACTGGATTTGAAATGGTATATGCACCACCTGGATATATATTCTTGTGTGGAGGATCAGACTATTTAGGTGTCAATCCTCAACCTTTTGCTTGAGCTTTGAGTTGCCTAGATGGATAAAGCATGGCCAAAAAATGCACTTTAGGACATTTGGGAATTCCTTTAGACCTCTATGAGACTATACATTGGACAAGTGCCCTAAAATTATAACACAAAATAAAAAGGTCTATCAGGGATGCAGAAGGCAGAATAACTGAAAACTCTTTAGTTATTTAGCCCATCCTGGGTTATTCCTTCCTTGAATTTTCTTACCCTGTTATGGAGTTGGTGACTTAGAACATGTTGTTTGCAACCTATCTATCACTATGGAAGGAAGGCAAATGAAGTTGCAGACACTTTATCCAATGAAGAAAAATCTTTAAACTCTCTTGCCAAGGTTGTATTGGACAACCACATGGCCTTAGATTTCCTTCTTGTCCGAGGCGGAGTATGTATCATCATTAATACTTTATGCAGTTCTTGGATTAACACCTCTAGCATAGTTGAGCAAGAAGTTAAAGAAATCCATAAGATAGCTAGATGGCTTCATGTACCCCTCAGAAAGACTCTTCTTTCTTTGATATTTTTAGTTGTTTACCTAAGGGACTAAGTTATTAGATAAGGAACTGTATTGTTAACAATAGTGGTATTTTAATAATTGTTGTCATGATTGGAATTATCAAATTTTGCATGAAAGTAGCATCTAGAAGAGTTTAATAAGATCAGTATGTCACCTATGAAGTCAGTCATGTTCGTAGATTAAATGTACCCTATGTATAGACTCGAGCCCCAGCTTTAAGACTGTAGTCTGACCACAGACTAAGCAGTTCCTCCAATGTGGCCTAGCTCTACACTCACCCTCATAAGATGATCTTCAGAGATTGGGTGCTGTAGTATAGAATGATCCATCTGTCTGCCAGCAGAAGTGGTGTCTGGTTATCCGTCTAATGACATCCAAGCCTCGTTATTCAGCTGACAATGTCTGGGGTCTTAAATGTTGCAAAGTTCAAACAACCACTAAGGAAGGGGATAATAAACACGTACAGGAGAAAACACACTATCCTAAATGTGATCAAAGGATTTCATTCAAATCCATGATCAAAAGGGGAGAAATGAGTAAGAGCATAAAATTTTAGGCACTTAGTTTGTGGAAAAACTGCCACTTATGGCTGGGCCCCTGATTTTATCCTGTAACTTGACATAAAGTTAAGACTCCATCTTGTCTTTTGACCATTGTCAGGAATCTACTTCCATTTTTCTGTCTCTGAAAAACATGTTTATCAGATATTATGATTTTTTTCCAAGGAAACTCTTAACACAACTTGTGGCTTATTACAAGATACTTAGCCAATTAGAATTAAGCTTGTGGTTTCTTATAAGGTATCAACCAGTCAGAAACAAAATACAAAGTCATTGTGGTTTCTTTACTTAAGTTACTTATAATATAATATGTATGACCTTTAACGTAACTATGTGAGGTATACCCAATCAAGGTGTGATTATTACAATATTCATTGATTTTTCCATAACTGCCCTTCCCATGATTTAGTTCCTTTTTGAGTGTGTAATTTCTTGATACTTTCCCCCATTCCTTGGAACACTGATTTCACTTGTGAGACTTGGTTTCACTCTTGGGGTTCAGTGCTTCCTCAATTTACAAACTGTGCATTGCGTGCTTCAATAAAACTCTAAAATCATTTACTTTACAGATTACTTATTTAGCAGTTAAGCCACTTTGAAAAAACATAAAGGCTAGAAGGAAATGGCACAATATTTTTTAAGTACTGAAAGAAAAGAACTCTCAACCTCAGAATTCTATACCCAGGGAAAATATCCTTCAGTAATGAAGGGGAAATCAGAAATTCTCAGATGAAGAGAAACTAAGAGAATTTGTCATCAGCAGAATTACTCTAAAAGAATGGCTAAAGAAAGTTCTGTACACAGAAAGGAAATTATAGAAGAAAAACCTTAGAACATCAGGAAGGAAGAAAGAACACAGTAAGCAAAAATATTGGTAAATACTATTGACTTTCTTTCTCCTCCTGAGCTTTCTGAATTATGTTTAATGGTTGAACTAAAAAATTTAACACCGTCTGATGTGGTTCTAAACGTATGTAGAGGAAATATTTAAGTCAATTATATTATAATAAGAGGAGAGCATATATAGGACAGAATATAAAGGAGAACAAAGTTTGTACACATAACTCAAACTGGTTGTTGTTGGACGCCATCGAGTAAGTCCGACTCACAGCGACCCTACGTACAGCACAAGGAAACACTGCCCAATCCTGCATCATTCTCATAATCCTTGTTGTGCTTGAGCCTATTGTTTCAGCCAATGTGTCAATCCATCTCGTTGAGGGTCTTCCTCTTTTTCGCTGACCCTCTACCGAAAATGATGTCCTTCTCCAGGGACTGGTCCCTCTTAATAACATGTCCAAAGTATGTGTGACATGAACTCTCACCATCTTTGCTTCTAAGGAGCATTCTAGCTGTACTTCTTGCAAGACAGACTTGTTCGTTCTTCTGGCAGTTCAATATTCTTCGCCAATACCATAATTCAAAGGTATCAATTATTCTTTGGTTTTCCTTATTCATTGTCCAGCTTTTACATGCATATGGAGCGATTGAACACACCATGGCTTGGGTCAGGTGCACCTCAGTCCTTAAAATGACATCTTTGCTTTGTAACACTTTAAAGAGGTCTTTCGCAGCAAATTTACCTATTTCAACCCATCATTTGATTTCCTAAGTACTGCTTCCATGGGAGTTGATTGTGGATTCAAGTAAAATGAAATCTTTGACAACTTCAATATTTTCTCCATTTATCATGATGTTGCTTATTGGTCCAGTTGTGAGGATTTGGGTTTTATTTATGTTGAGGTGTAAGCCATATTGAAGGCTGTAGTCTTTGATCTTCATCAATAGTCTTTGATCTTCACTTTCAGCAAGCAAAGTTGTGTCATCTGCGTAACACCAATGGTTAACGAGTCTTCCTTCAACCCTGTTCATCATCATATAGTCCAGCTTCTCAGATTATTTGCTCAGCATACAGATTGAATAAGTATGGTGAAATGATACAATCCTGACACACACACTTCCTGACTTTAAACCGTGCAGTATCCCTTTGTTCTGCTCCAATCACTGCCTCTTGGTCTAGAACAGATTAATACAATTAAGTATTCTGGAATTTCCATTCTTCACAATGTTATCTATAATTTGTTATGACCCACACGGCCAAATGCCTTTGCATAGTCAATAAAACACAGGTAAACGTCTTTCTGGTGTTATCTGCTTTAAGCCGGGGATCCATTTGACATCAGTAATGATATCCCTCCTTCCATGTCCTCTTCTGAATCCGGCTTGAATTTCTGGCAGTTCCCTGAGGCTGTACTGCTGCAATCACTTTTGAATAATCTTCAGCAAAATTTTACTTGTGTGTGATATTAATGATATTGTTTGATAATTTCCACATTCTGTTGGATCATCTTATTTTGGAATAGGCATAAATATGGATCTCTTCCAGTCAGGTAGCCAGGTTGCTGTCTTCTAAATTTATTGGCATAGACAAGTGAGTGGAACAGGCTGCATAAGCTCAGTTACCACCATTGCTGAATAATTGATTCCCACCATTACTAGCCCCTGCTTTGTCTCATGATATTTTTTCTTCTTTCTCCCTCCTCCTATTCCAGTCCCTATAAAAGTTTAAAAATAACTAAAGTTTCTCCTTGGAGGGTGGCAAAACAAACTGATAACCCTCGAGGATTGCCAGTAAAAAGATTAACTCATCTGTGATGTGACAATCGTGACTAATGGCGCCAGATAACCCTCAAGGATTGCCAGTAAGAGATTAACTCACCTGAGTCATGCCAATCATGACTACCGCGAAGAGAAACTATAATCCTGTCCATATAAAACCTTCAGCCAGTCTCCAGTTCCAGGGAGACAGGTCTTTTGGAGGTGCTCATTCTCCTATGTTTCCTGTATATTAATATACAATAAAACCCTCTTGCTCCTCACCTCATCCCTGTCTCAGTATTGGCTTTCGTGGCAGACAGCTCAGATCCGCGTTTTGTGGTAAGAAATTCGGCACCCAACGTGGGGCTTCCAGCTACTTGAAACACAGTGGCCCCAGGGTGACGCCCAGGATTGATTGATAGCTCTTATGACAAACGGCCACGAGAGGTTTCATTTGCCTCCAAGGAGACTGCTGGTGAGAACAGGGCCTGCTGCAGCACCGCCTTTCCCCAACTGCACCAGAAAGAGGCGGGTGAAAAGGAAGCAAGACTAGCACAAGAGGGATCCCAAAGAGATGAGTTCGTGATTCCTCTCCCTGTTCCACTCAGGGCCGGGGCAGATAGGCGAGGCCCGAAGTTTCTGGTGCGGGACTGGAGCCCTTGGTTTCTGAGGTGAGCGGTGCCTCAGATGACTGACCCCATGAGTAGGATCATGAGAATGGACTCGTGGTGGCGCTAGAGTCTTGGTTTCAGATTTTAGGTTTCATGGTAAGGTGTATGATTTGGGTTGCTAAGATCACCTCTGTCATCCAAGAGGGTTGTCTGAGAGGTTGAAGTGGTCAGAACTGCTTTGAAGGTAGGGCCGGCTGAGTGTGGGATTGAAAAGTCTGCCGCAGTTTGTGTTTGCTTACTGTTTGTGTATATGTGTGTCTGTCCTTATGAAGCCTCAGCAATCTTTCACCATCTTCATGGATGTGCCAATCTTTATCTGTATAAAACCTGTCATCAGATTCGTGAATATTTCTGGTCCTGCTTTTTTTTTTTTCAGGTGGGACAACTGGTTTCATTGGTCAGAAGAGGTTTATCATGCTAAAGTCATTCTAGAAGGGTGCCTCCAGGGAGGTTTGGGGCCCAGAATAGGAATTCAGGGAATTCTGACCAAATTGAGAATAATCAGAAAGGGGGTGGATTTTCAGGTAGACTGTATGATAAATCACCATTGTGCTCAGAGGAAAGGAGTTTGCCTACTAATATCCACCAAGGAGAAAGCACCCACTATGAAAGGAGGTTCATCTATCCCCTTTGACTTCCCCTTGGGTTGTATTCTAGCTAATTGGAAAAGGTACAGCTATGAACCCATGACTAAGAAAAAAATGATATTTTTATGGAGTAATGTTTGGCCCCAATATCAATTAGGAGACCAGGAAAAGTGGCCAGAACATGGCTTTATGGCTTACAATATGATTCTTCAGCTTGATTTGTTTTGTAGGAGAGAAAAGAAATGGGATGAGGTCTCCTATGTCCAAGCTTTCATGTCCCTTTACCAGACTATAAACTCTTCTAACCAAGTTCTTTTTCAGGGAAAACCAAAGGCAAAGGTGCTCCCTGAATCCTCAACAGAGGACTTCCTCTTGGAAGGATTAGTCCCGCTACCTGCTTCGGCTCCCTCTCCCCTGTATGGAGAAGGCCCAGTTGCAGCCGACAGATTAGGATGGAGAGGGATGGAGCCTGATTCTAGTATGGAGAGGGTGGAGGGGACTGGCAGAGACAGAGCTGGAAAGTGAGAGTTCAAGTGCTTCAGGTATGATCTCCCCTTCCCACACCAGTCAGGGTACTGTTTTCAGTGAGGGCACTGCTGGGGCTCAGGCAGGGCAATTTCCTCTAAGAGAAGTTCCGTTTGTCTTTCCCTTCTGACACTCCCCTTCATAGGTTCCAACCCAAAGATTAGAGACTTGAGGGCATTGAGGCTAGAAAGAGTCCTTGTCTTGCAATATGTGGACGATATTTTGATAACAAGTGAGACTAAGGAAGACTGACCAAAACACCATATTGGTCTTGAATCATTTGGCTGAGTGTGGATATCGAGTTTTCAAGAAAAAACCCCAGATATCTCAACAAGTAAAATATCTGGGATTCCAAATATCACAGGGACAACGAAACCTCCTCCAAGATTGGAGAGAAGCCATTATGCAGGTGGCACCTCCTACCTCTAAGCAACAGATACGGGGTTTCCTCGGGATGGCTGGGTTTTGCCGAATCTAGATACCAGGATTCGGACTCATGGTGAAACCCCTATATGAGGCTCTTAAAGGGGAGGAAAAGGAACCCTTACTATGGACAAAAGAATGTCAGCAGGCTTTTGAAAAGATTAAGTATAAATTGATGACTGCCCCAGCACTAGGGCTGCCTGACCTCCAAAAACGTTTTGACCTATTTGTTCACGAGAGACAGGGAATTGTTGTGGGAGCGCTAACTCAAACCCTGGGAGCTGCCAGGTGACCGGTGGCCTACTTTTCAAACAGTTGGACAATGTGGCCTGGTGATAGCCCCCTTGTCTTCAAGCCATGGCTGCAACATGTGACCTGTTACAGGAAGCTGAGAAGTTCACCTTTGGACAAAAGGTAATGGTAAACACGCCACATACAGTTCTGCCCCTTTTGGAACAGAATGGGGGTTTTTGGCTCACGGTGGGCCGAATGGGAAAATATCAGGCAATCTTGTTATAACCCAAACGTAGTCTTAAAGGCTGTCTCCTTCCTCAATCCTGCCACACTGTTACCTATTTCAGATGACACTCCTGTACATGACTGCCTAGAAATAATCAAAGAAGTTTATTCTAGCAGACCAGATCTTTCAGACATCCCTTTGACTGACCCAGAGATAGAAATGTATACAGATGGCAGTAGTTTCTTGCATGAGGGACGCCGCAAGGCACGATATGTGGTGGTAACACAAACTGAAGTTTTAGAGGCGGTTCTACTTCCTGCTAGGACTTTGGCTCAAAAAGCCGAACTCACTGCCCTCGGATGGGCCCTGCGAGTAGGGGCAAGGAAATGTATAACTGTGTTTACTGATAGTAAGTATGTTCACCTGGTCCTTCACTCACATGGCGCCTTTTGGAAAGAGAGAGGACTTCTGACACCTGCCAACAAAGAAGTAAAACATGTACCAGAAATCTTGGAACTTCTGAAGGCAGTTAATGACCCCCTTCAGGTAGCAGTGGTATACTGTCCCAGACACTAAATCAGACAATCTCCCGAGGCAGTAGGGAATTGGAAGGCGGATGCAGAGGCAAAGAAGGCTGCAATGTGAGAGGATGGGACGGGAACAGAGATGGCCTTAATCCCCCATCTGGACCCTGCCGACCTTCCCACCCCCATCTACACCAACCAGGACCTGGAGAGGGCAAATAATGGGGCTGTCACCTCACTTCTCATTCTAGATGGTTGTTGAACTCTGAAGGGAAAATGTTGTTACCAGAAGCTCAAGTATACAGTATAGTATCATCTCTACATGAAGGGACTCACTACAGGAGAGATGCCAGTCTCAAGTGGATCCAACAAGTGGTCACTGGGCAAAATATTTTAAAAACCATCTGGGATGTTACAAAGAGGTGTCACCTATGTGCAAGACACAACCCAAAGACTATGTCCCACCCAACGGAACTGGGAGTCCAAGCCCAGGAAGTAACCAAGGCATTGCTCAAGGAAATCATACCTCGTTTCGGTCTACCAATCTCAGTCGGAAGTGATAAGGGGGAGCTTTTATGGCAACAATTACACAAGAGGTCAGTAAGGCTCTAGATATAAATTGGGTATAAATTGTGGTCTAAGCTTGGAGACCACAATCAACTGGAAAAACTGAGAAAATTAATCATACCTTGAAGAAGACCTTGGCGAAACTTTGACAGGAAACAAACTCCACTGGATACAAGTTTTGCCTGTTGCCTTGCTCAGAATCCAGGTAGCCCCTCGAAGCTGGCTTCAATTAAGCCCTTATGAATTTATATATGGGAGGCTATTCCTGAAAAAGTCGACTTTCCCCACCTTGGTAATGACCAAGGTGGAGAAAAGAGATTGGGTCCATTCCCTGGGAAACATTATAAACACTGTTAATCAATATGCTTCTTTCCGTTTGTCTTTCCCTTCTGACACTCCCCTTCATAGGTTCCAACCCAGAGATCAGATCCTGTTGAAAACCTGGAGAAATCAACACCCAGAGAATCCTAGGCTGGGAAGGACTCCTAGGTGGGAAGGACATTTCAAAGTTCTCCTGACCACGCACTTGTGTCTTAAATTTGCAGGAGTGGCCACCTGGGTGCATCATTCAAGAGTAAAAGCAGCCTCGCCAGAGGAAGAGAGAGAAGCAGAAAACAAAGAGCTGTCATACTCTTGTACTCCACTTCAGGGCATGAAGTACAAGTTGAAGAAGCTTACAGTACAATGATTTTAAACTTGTTTCTCTTTATCTTTTTACTTTTCCAGAAGACATGGACAGAAGAGGTGCCAGTAATCCTACAGGCCAAGGGGACACTGACCATGCAGGCTGGGGACACTTTGACCCTCCCATGTGTGGTCTCATCCTTAACCCCGGTGGTTCCCATCAAATGGATCATGGAAGAGCCCAAAAAAGGACAAATAACTGTTTGGGACTTCAAGACCACTGGCTCCAACCAGGTAACACCTATGGCTGACACCACGCAGTCACAAAATTGGGATTTTTCAATCACAGTCTCAGATATGAGTTTGCCTGACATTGGGACATATTATTGTGTAAAGTACAGAAAAAGCTCACCCCTAGATGTGGAGATAAGCAGGAGTGGTGGGAGGCCAAGAGCCTGCCCACCTTCCCGAAGAGTGGGATTGGTCCGCCAATGGTCTGGTTACTACGTCTCAAGCTGTAGCCACAGAGGGTAACCTCAGCAATTGTTGGGTACGCCATCACCTCCCAAGGTTGGGGGTTCATCTAAGCCCTCTGGCAGCACCTGTTTCCGATTATACCAAGGAAATATCTGACTGCGTTTTATCCCATGGAGCCCCTAAGGCCCCAATACGAGCAAGACTGGTACGATACCCCTTTTCTATCCTCTGTTTCTCCCTTGCTGAACTATACAACTACACTTCAGAATACAAATGGGAGATCAGGTCACAAGATCCTCGAGCAAAAGTGGTCCAGCAAGTTTTCGAGATTTTCAACTTGTCTCCTCCTGTAATCAACTTTTGATTGTTCCCCAGTTAACCAATATTAATGCTAGTATTCCAGAAAGTTCTAACCAGAATCTGTCCTTATGTGCCCCATTGGGATATACATTTTTATGTGGAGGAAAAGCATACCCCACTAGTGAGAGCCCCACCCCAAAAACTTCATCCTATACCTGGGCTATCCAGTGCATGACTGGAATTCATTACGTGGGTCAGTGCACCCTGGGGTTTTTAACCTTTCCCACTCAGATCCACCCACCATCCACTCATTCAGCAAAAAGTGTTCTTTGGAAGAAATGAAATATTTTCTCTGTGGACCGTGTTTCTTTAGAAGTGGCGGGAACAAATGACAATCCAGTTCTGGAAAAGACTGGACTCAGGTGGTGGTTCTTAGGAACAATGATCCCCGAATTAGGAGTATATCACATGGAAATGGCTATCAGAAATTTATCAGATGCCCTCCACCTATTTGCTCTTGGGACTGAGAGAGCACTCAAAGTCCAAAAAACCTCTTTGAACTCCTTGGCCGAGGTGGTCCTTGACAATAGAATTGCCTTGGACTTCTTATTGGCTAAGTCAGGAGGTGTATGTGGTATAATAAATAAAACCTGCTGCACTTGGATAAATACTACAGAAGCTGAAAGAGGGTTAGACGCCATTCATAAGGTAACTAAATGGACAGACCCCAAATCGAGACAAGAAGATGCATGGAGCTGGTTCTCCAGCATTTTTCCTTCCTTGGGATCCTGGTTAACCCCCTTAATAACCTTAGGAACAGTGATTATTCTAGTTTGTTTTTGTGTTCCCTGTTTTATGAAAATATTGGCAAGAGGAACTACAAACACCCTTAAAGCTGGAGAAATGTTTACCCTGGTAAGTCGGGATCCCCCTTCTTCAGGCTCTGGGGACTCACGACATCTAATTCACCAAGATGCAGCCAACTTCCACTCTAACTCACCCCCCATCTACAGCCCCTAGCGGATACCAGGAGGTTTCTCACCCCAGCGACGCCCCTAACCAGCAGGAAGTAGCCAGAAAAGAAGCGACGCCCTGTTTCCCAAGATTGAGAAACTTCCAATAAGAAGGGGGTATTGGAACAGGCCGCATAAGCTCATTTACCACCATTGCTGAATAATTGATACACACCATTACTAGCCCCCGCTTTGTCTCATGATATTTTTTCTTCTTTCTCCCTCCTCCTATTCCAGTCCCTATAAAAGTTTAAGATTAACTAAAGTTTCTCCTTGGAAAGTGGCAAAACAAATTGATAACCCTCAAGGATTGCCAGTAAAAGGATTAACTCATTTGCGATGTGACAATCGTGATTAATAGCACCAGATAACCCTTAAGGATTGCCAGTAAGAGGTTAACTCATCTGAGACATGCCAATCATGACTACTGAAGAGAAACTATAATCCTGTCCATAAAAAACCTCCAGCCAGTCTCCAGTTCCCATGAGACAGGTCTTTTGGAGGAGCTCATTCTCCTCTGTCTACTGTGTATCCCTCTTGCTGCTCACCTCACCCCGTCTCAGTATTGGCTTTTGCGGCAGGCGGCTCAGATCCACGTTTTGTGGTAACATGAGCACTTCCAGCACTGCATCCGCTTTTTGAAACATCTCAATTGGTATTCCATCAATTCCTGGAGTCTTGTTTTTCGCCAATGTCTTCAGTGCAGCTTGGATTTCTTCCTTCAGTATCACCAGTTCTTGATCATATGCTACCTCCTGAAATGGTTGAACGTCAATCAATTCTTTTTGGTATAGTGACTCTGTGTATTCCTTCCATCTTCTTTTGATGCTTCCTGTGTCATACAATATTTTCCCCATAGAAACCTTCAGTATTGTAACTCGAGGCTTGAGTGTTTTCTGCAGTTCTTTCAGCTTGAGAAATGCCAAGCATGTTCTCTCCTTTTGGTTTTCTAACTCCAGCTCTTTGCACATGTCATTATAATAGTTTACTTTGTCTTCTTGAGCCACCCTTTGAAATCTTCTGTTCAGCTCTTTCACTTCATCATTTCTTCCTTTCACTTTAGCTACTTGACATTCAAGAGCAAGTTTCAGAGTCTATTCTGACTTCCATTTTGGTCTTTTCTTTCTCTCTTGTCTTTTTAATGACCTTTTGCTTTCTTCATGTGATGTCCTTGATGACATTCCACAACTTTCCTGGTCTTCGGTCATTAGTGTTCAATGGGTCAAATCTATTCTTGAGTTGGTCTCTAAATTCAGGTGGAATATACTCAAGGTTGTATTTTGGCTCTCTTGGACTCGTTCTAATTTTCTTCAGCTTCAACTTGAGCTTACATATGAGCAATTGATGGTCTGTTCTGTAGTCAGCCCCAGTCTTGTTCTGACTGATGATATTAAGCTTTTCCATCCTCTCTTTCCACAGACGTAGTCGATTTGATTCCTGTGTATTTCATCCGGCAATGTCTACATTTACAGTATCCATTTATGTTGTGGGAAAAAGGTATTTACAATGAAGAAATTGTTGGTTTTGCAAAATTCTATCATGGGATCTCTGGCATCATTTCTATCACCAAGGCTATATTTTCCAACTATTGATCCTTCTTTGTTTCCAACTTTTACATTCCAATCACCAGTAATTATCAATGCATCTTGATTGCATGTTTGGTCAATTTCAGACTGCAGAAGTTGGTAAAAATCTTCAATTTCTTCATCTTTGGCCTTAGTGATTGGTGTGTAAATTTGAATAATAGTTGTATTACCTGGTTTTCCTTGTAGGTGTATGGATATTATCCTATCACTGACAAGGTCGTACTTCAGGATAGATCTTGAAATGTTCCTTTTGACAATTAATGCAAGCCATTGCTCTTCAAATTGTTATTCCCGGCATAGTAGACCGTATGACTGTCTGATTCAAAATCAAAAAATGAAAAAAGGGTGACCCTGCTGGTATTTGAATACCAGTGGCATAGCTTCCAGCATCACAGCAACATGCAAGCCACTACAGTAAGACAAACTGACAGATGAGTGGGGCAAACTGGTTGAAATACACCAAAGAAAAGACAGAGATTAGCAGAATGGATTAAAAACATGACCCAACAGTATGCTTTCTATAAGAAACTCACTTCAAATACGACTGTATAAACTGATTGAAAGAAAAAGGATGGAAAAATATATTATGCAAACATTGATGAATAGAAAACAGGAATGCTGTATTAATATCAAATAAAGTAGACTTCAGAGAGAAGAAAATTAACAGTGACAGAGGATATTATACAATGATAAAAGGGTCCATTTCCAAGAAGATATAACAGTTCTAAATGTTACGCACAAACAGTAGAGCTGCAAAATATGTGCAGCAAAAACTGATAGAGTGGAAAGGAGAAATAGACCAATCTACTATTATAGATGGAGACTTCAATACTCTTCTCTCAACAATTAACAGAACAACTAGAAAATCAGCAAGGATATAGTACAATTTAACAACATCAACCAAGAAGATCTAATTGACATTTATAAAACACTCCAATCAACAACATAATGCACATTGTTTTCAAATGCCCATGAAACATATACTAAGATAGACCATATCCTGTGCCAAAAAAATAAACCTCAACAAGTCTAAAACATTTGAAATCATACAGATGTGTTGTTTTACCACAATGGAATCAAACTAGGGATCAAAACAGAAAGATAATGTGGAAAACTCCAATCACTTGGAAACTAAATAACACATTTCTCAATAATGTATGAGACAAAAAGCAAGTCCCAAGGGGAATAAAAAAATATTGAACTGACTAAAAATTTAAATTCAACATATCAAAAAGGGTGGCACAATGCTAAAACAGTGCCAAGAGGAAATTTATAGTGCTAAATGCATATATTAGATTGAAATCAATAATTTAAGCTTCCACCTCAAGAATATTTAGGTTCACTATGAGTCGGAATCGACTCATGGCAACAGCAACGGGTATAAAACCTGACATGAATATTTATGGTAGCTTTATTCTAATAGTCCACAACTGGAAACAACCCTCATCTCCTTTTATCGAGGCATGGTTAAACAAACTGTGTGGCATCCATATTGTGGAATAATATTCAGCATTAAAGAGAAATGAACTATTGATACAAGCAACAATCCAGATAAATCTCCAGAAAATTAACGTGTATGCTGAGTGAAAAAGAGCTAATCCCACGATGGAATCATACAGTATGTAAGAAAGTTACATACTGTATGATTCCATTTATATAACATTCTTAACATAACAAAATTATAGGGATGGAGGAGATGGCTGTAACTATAACGGAAGTATGTGGTATCCTTGTAGTGATGGAAATGTTCTATATCTTGATTGTAGCAATGGCAGTATACTGGTTGTAATATTGTACTATAGTTTTGCAAGGTGTTACCATTGGGGAAACTGGATAAAGGGTACACTTGGCCTCTCTGTAATCTTTTCTACAACTGCATGCAAATCTATAATTTTCTCAATAAAATTTTCAATTAATAAAGCAACATCAACAAAAAAAGTGAAACTAAAATATCAGGGCACAAGATGAGAGTGCAGGAGTTCAGGAGAAGGATAGAAAATTAACTTTAGACTTAGTCAGGTATTCATGTTATAATTTTTAGAGTAACCGCTAAATAAATAGAATGTTATAAAGGCATGATAAACTCAAAATCTGATTGCAGAAATAAATCCAAATATGTTACTATTCAGAATAAACGAACATATTTAACTTGCCTGTTATGACATATTTCAGATTAGGAAAATTCAAAATGGAGCTCTATGCTGCTTACAAAAAATGACACAGAAGGGTTAAAAGCAAGGGAATTAAAGTTATATAAGGAAAAAATAACCAATTTAAAGCTGTTGTAGCAGTGTTAATATACAAAATAAACTTTAAGGCAATAAGCATTATTGGAATTGGAGGGCATGCTATTGATGCCCAGAATAAATTCCATTTACTGGGCCAGTGTATCCCTTCTCTAGCTGCTGTGAGCATTGGAAGCTAATAGCTAGCTCAGAGCTTCCCCTTTTCAAACAATTGCCCTCAGTTGAAACTTGCATCCAGAATATTATATATCAACCACCATTAGGAGCAGCTCACAGCCAATGATTGACACAGGGATACAACCTCCAACTCCCTTGCCTCAAGGTAAGATCAACTGTGTGGGCGGAATTCATGTTTCAGACCTTCACCATATCATAATTGAAGCCAGTCTCTGGCTGAAATCATAGCCTCCTTAATATTTTTCCTCTGCCTTATCCTTCTTCTCTCACTCCCATTCCCAGGAAAGCCCCCAACCAATTAATCACTTGACAAAAATATCCATCTCAGTGTCTGCTTTAAGGCAACCCAACTTAAGATAGTGATGAAAGGGATATTGCATATGTTTTTTAAATCTCCTATTATTTAGGAATATATAATAATCTTAAACTGGCATGTACCTAGCAACATAGCCTCCAAACATACAAAAATAAAATTGACAGAAATTAGAAGAAAAAATAACACATCCATAATCATAGGAGGAGATTTTAGCACACTACTGTCAAATAAAAAAAGAAAGAATGAAGGATACAGACGATAACATGCTTTACCATGTTATGGACAAACGGACAAATGGTGGCATTGAAAGCAGTGAATAGTGCATCTGCATTCTCTTCAACAGCCGTTAGATATTTTAAATTACAAAATTCAAAATTGCTAGGTAAAGCCACATTGATGGGATTATGTTAAAGGGATATTGGAGCCAACTGAAAGAGCTCCCAATGGCCAAGACTAGAACAATTTAAGAAACAAAATAAAGAAAGCCATATTGGATTATAACCCAAAGTATAAAGTAAATAACTATAAATCAAATATCCATGATATAGATAAATGAATAAATAAACAAATGTGAGAGAAGAGACAAATCTCCCATGCAGAAGAATTTCACTCCCCATTCCCTAAGTATGGGTTGTGCATAGTGACTTTCCTCCAAAAAATACAGTATGAAAGAGAAGAAAAAAAGAGTAACTTACAGTGGAGAAACCTGACAAACACTACCTCAGCCAGGTGATCAAGGTTAATATCAACAGTGATAATTCATACATCTTTGATAGAATGTGATGACAATGGCACTTTACCTCTGAGGTCTTCCTCTGAAAAACTCATAACCCCAGTCTAATCACGAGAAAAACATCAGGAAAAACATCAATTGAGGGGACATTCTACAAAATACCCAACTTGTAATCTTCAAAATTCTCTGTCATCAAAAATAAGGAAAGTCTGAGAAATTGTCACAGCCTAAAGGAGCTTAAGAAGACAGGATGACTAAATGTGATGTGATTTCCTGGATGGGATGCTGGAGTAGAGAAAGAACATTACATTTTAAAAACTGAGGAAATCTAAATAAAGTACTGACTTTAATTAATAATAATGTGTCAATATTAGTTCATTAATTGTGGTAGGTGTAAGATGTTAATAACAGGGTAAATTAGGTGTGGGGAATATGGGAACTCTATTATCTTTACAAGTTTTCTGTAAACTTAAATCTATTTTAAAATTTTAAAAAGTGCTTAAAAAAATTGCTAGACCATAGGAAAATTTTATATGTTAAGAAATGGTATCATTCAGACTACATTCTCTGAACAAAATGCAGTAATAGAACAATATGAAGAAACCCTCTATATATCTAAAACGAATATAGAGATTTAAAAAAATAAAAACAATAATGAAAGCATTGAACACTATTAAAAAGGCAGATTTGTAAAACACAAATACAATTCTTTTTTTCTTAATTAATGACTCAAAGAAAAAGTCATAAAAGAAACTGTTATTTCTTTATAATAGTATAACCACAAAAATGCTGCATGCAAAAACTTACTATACAGTTGTAGTATTAAAAAAGAACAATGGCACAATTGAACAATTAGACTAACAAAACAGAATGGAGCCTAGAAATACATTTGTGCATATATGAAAATTAAGCAGATGACAGAGACGATATTAAAATTAATGAGGAAAGTACAAGCTTTCTAATATGGGGGTAAATCAATTAGTATATATATGAAGAAAAATAAAATTGGATTCCTACATCACACAATAACAAATCAATTCCAGGTGGAGTTAAAGAGTTAAATGTGAAAAAGAAGAAAGAAAAGAAAAAACTTCTTAGGCAAAACATAGGAGAATATCTTTATGACTTGAGAGGGTGGCAATGGATTTCTTACACAAGAACCGAAAGTTAAAACCGTAAAGCAGATGATCAAAATTTGAGTATATCATAAACAAAATTTTTCTATAACACAAAGACAAGGTAAATTTAGAAGCTACAGAATGAGAGAAGACATTTCCATCACATAAACAAAAACAGGTTGGGGTCAAGAATACATAAAGAACTCCTACATATTTGTTTTTGAAAAACTGCTACAAGATGGGTAAAGTTTATGGACACTTGTCATGGATTGAATTGTGTCCCCCAAAAAGATCTGTCAACTTGGCTGGGTTATGATTCCCAGTATTCTATGATTGTGTACCATTTTGTAATCTGATGTGATTTCCTTATGTGTTGTAAACTCGAGCCCTATGGCATAATAAGATAGATTAGCAGCAGTTATACTGATGAGGTATACAAGATTGGATAGTGTCTCAAGCCGATTTCTTTCAAGATATAAAACAGAGAAGCAAGCAGAGACACATGCGGACCTCATACCACCAAGAAAGCAGTGCCAGGAGCAGAGAGCATCCTTTGGGCCTGAGGTTCCTGTGCACAGAAGCTCCCAGACCAAGAGAAGATTGATGGCACAGACCTTCCTCCAGAGCCAACAGAGAAAGCATTGCCCTGGAGCTGATGCCCGGAATTTGGACTTGTAGCCTATTAGACTATAAGAGAATAAATTTATCTTTGTTAAAGCCATCCACTTGTGGAATTTCTGTTACAGCAACACTAGATAACTGAGACAGAATTTGGTACCAAGAGAGTGGGGTGCTGCTCTAACAGATACCTAAAATGTGGAAGCAGTTTTGAAAGTGTGAATGGATAGAGGAGCGGCAGCAGCTGAGGACCACCAGCCAGCAGAGAACCTGCAGCAGCAGAGAAGTGGCAGTGACAGAGAACCGGAAGCAGCAGAACCAGGAGACCAGCGTGAGATGGTCCTGGAACCAACCCACAGAGCAAGACAGCTGAATGCTGTGCTCAGGAGGCTTCCTGGAGGAGTGGGGTGCCTCCAGGCACTTATCGGTGGAGCTACTGAGCTTTGGAACACTTGCCCCAGCAGGGAAGATGCGGGCGTGAGGCCCAAGGGCCAAGAGCCCACAGGAAGCAGAAGCTGAAGAGACAGGGAACACAAGAAGCCCACTCCCCTCAGTCTCAAAAGATATGGCCAGGACCTCTGGTGTTTCTAAGGGTGGAGCCATGGCCTCTGCTGTTTCTAAGGGTGGAGTCACCACTCAGATGAAGTAGGAGAATGGAGGGCCGAAAGCGGAGGGAGCAGAGTTGCTGTCCTAGTGGGCCTGGGAGGCGGAGCTGAAGCCCAGGGCCGAGGGGCCTCCACTCAGAATCTGGAGACTGTGGCCAATACCTAGAGTCTGGAGGGCAGGGCCATTGTGTAAATGGTCTCAGAGAGCAGATTATTTTCAAAACACTGAGGGCTAATCTAATGTGCTCTGCTGACTTGCTTGGTGCCTGTTATCCCAACTTTTCCTCCAGTTTCTCCCATTTGTAGTGGAAATGTCTAGCTTGTGCCCGTTCTGCCATTGTACCTCTGGAAGCAGATAAACTTGTATTCTAGATTTCACAGATGAAGAGGAATTTTTGGGTTTTGGACTTGGAGTTAAGACTTTTGCTATGATATGATGGGATGAATATGTTTTACACGTGACAAAGACATGAATTTTGGCGGGCCAAAGGGTGGAGTGTCATGGATGGAATTGTGTCTCCCAAAAATATCTGTCAATTTGGCTGGGTTATAATTCCCAGTATTCTATGATTGTGTACCATTTTGTAATCTGATGTGATTTCCTTATGTGTTGTAAACTCCATCACTATGATGCAATAAGATGGATTAGCGGCAGTTATACTTATGATGCCCTGAATTTGGACTTGTAGCCTACTAGACTATAAGAGAATAAATTTCTCTTTGTTAAAGCCATCCACTTGTGATATCTCTGTTACAGCAGCACTAGATGACTAAGACAACACTCAATTCACAGAGGAAAAACTGGACTGCTCAGTAAACATATAAAACAATGTTCAATCTCACTAAATGATGTTTAACCGATGAAATGTAAATTAAAGAAAAATATCCTTCACACCCAAAATTTTTAACCTGATAACATTAAGTTTGGAGAACAGGATCTCTCAAATGCTGTGGCTTGGGGTGTGGTTATTAACACTACTTTGGAAAACAATTTACCAATATCTGTGTCTTAGTTATCTAGTGCTGCTATAACAGAAATATCACAAGTGGATGGTTTTAACAAAGAGAAATTTATTCTCTCACAGTCTAGGAGGCTAAAAGTCCGAATTTACTGTGCCAGCTCCAGGGTAAGGACTTCTCTCTCTGTAAACTCTGGGGGAAGGTCCTTGTCATCAATCTTCCCAGTCAAGTACCTTCTCAGCGCAGGGATCTGGGGTCCAATGGACGTGCTATTCTCCTGGCTCTTGTTTCTTGGTGGTATGAGGTCCCCACGTCTTTCTGTTCGCTTCTCGCTTCTCTCTTTTATATCTCAAAAGAGACTGACTTAAGACACAACCTAATCTTGTAGATTGAGTCCTGCCTCATTAACATAACTGCCACTAATCCCAACTTATTAACATCATAGAGACAGGATTTACAATACATAGGAAGATAACATCGGATGACAAAACGCTGGACAATCACACAATACTGGGAATCATGGACTAGCCAATTTTACACACAAATTTTTGGGGGAGCACAACTCAATCCATAACAATCTGTTAGAACTGAAAATAAGCCCATCCAACAACCCAGCAATTCCACTTCTCAGTCTATGCCCTAGAGAAAGATTTACATATGCCCGAGGAGACGTGTATGTATACTTACTGCAGCATTGTAATGAACATTTGGAAACAACCTAACTTCAGAATACGGGTGATGATAAATTATGCTTTATTCTCACAGTGGAATTCTATACTACTGAACAGTAAAATGAATGAACAAAGTCAACATGGATATGTCTGAAAACAATGTGAGCGATAAAAGCAAGTAACAGAAGAATACACACATAATGATAAAATGTATGTAAATTTTAAAAATCACACCAAACCACAAAAACCAAACCCGTTGCCATCGAGTCGATCCCGGCTCATAGTGACCCTATGTAGGACAGAGTAGAACTGCCCGGTAGAGTTTCCAAGGGGCGCCTGGTGGATTTGAACTGCCAACCTTTTGGTTAGCAGCCGTAGCTCTTAACCACTATGCCACCAGGGTTTCTAAAAATCACACAGCAAAATGTTATACTGTAAATAGTTTATAAAAACATATCACTGTACTAAAAACATAAAATGGGACATGAGGAAACAAACTGAACTTCAGGATAGTGATTACTTTAAGAAAGGAAAGGGAATATTGGAACAGGTTCAGGGTAAAAAGTGCGCTTTAATTGTATCTCTAAGTTTTATTCTTTAAGAAAAGCTCAAACAAATATTGCAAAATCTTAACATCTTTTAAAGTAAATGGTGGGTTCTTTGGGTGCAGATTATCAGAAAGAACATAAAGTCTCTCACAATCCCTTGATCCAGAGTTTACCAAAGTTAATATTGTTAGCTGCAATGTTCAATGTATTTTTCTTCCAGTCTCTCTCTGTGTTTCTCTTGTATTCTCACTCTTTGTCGTGTGTGTGTGTGTGTGTGTGTGTGTGTGTGTGTGTACATGGCAAATTGGGATCATACAGTTTTGTATACTAATTTCTTGATGTAACATCATATAGTAAGAATTTCAGCATTTGGCCATGTCATTAAATAATCTCCAAAATCATGTTATTTGTTGGTTACAAGGTTTGTTGTTGGTAGGTACCATCGAGGCAATTTTGACTCATAGTGACCCTATGTTCAGCAGAGCTAAACACTGCTCAGTCCTGTGCCATTCTCACAGTCCTTGCTTTGTTTGAGCCCATTGTTGTAGCCACTGTGCCACTCCATCTCTTTGAGGGTCTTCCTCTTTTTCGCTGAACCTCTACTTTACCAAGCATGATGTTTTTCTCCAGGGACTGCTCCCTCTTGATAAGATGTCCAAAGTTTGTGACACAAAGTCTCACCATCCTCTCTTACAAGGAGCATTCTAGTTGTACTTCTTCCAAGACAGATGTGTTCATTCTTCTGGCAGTCCATGGTATAGTCAATATTCTTCACCAACACCGTATTTCAAAGGCATCAATTCTTCTTTGGTCTTCTTTATTCATTGTCCAGCTTTCACATGCATATGAGGTGAATGAAAATACCATGGCTTGGGTCAGGAGTATCTTAGTCTGCAAAATGACATATTTACTTTTCAACACTTTAAAGAGGTCTTTTGCAGCAGATTTGCCCAATATCATCATTTCATTTCTTGAATGTTGCTTCCATGGGTGTTGATTGTGGATCCAAGTAAAATGAAATCCTTGACAACCTCAATTTTTTCTCCGTTTATCATGATGTTGCTTATGGGTCCAGGTGCGAAGATATTTGTTTTCTCTAAGTTGAGTTATAATCCACACTGAGGCCTGCAGTCTTTGATTTTCATCAGTAAGTGCTTCAAGGCCTCTTCACTTTCAGAAAACAAGGTTGTGTCATCTGCATATCGCAGGTTGTTAATGAGTCTTCCTCCAATCCTGATGCTACGTTCCTCTTCATATAGTCCAGCTTCTCGAAAAATGGGAATTCCAGAACATTTAATTGTGCTCATGCAGAACTTGTACATAGACCAAGAGGCAGTTGTTTGAACAGAACAAGGGGACACTGCATGGTTTAAAATCAGGAAAGGCGTGTGTCAGGGTTATATCCTTTCACAATACTTATTCAATATGTATGCCGAGCAAGTAGTCTGAGAAGTTGATTAGAAGGTACTCCTGGCCATTCTGATACCTGCCAGTTTTTCACTGCTTAAATAAACAAGACATGGCCATTTCTAATGTGCATCTTTGGCTCCATCTCTAAATAGTTTCTTAGGATAAATTACTGGCATAGAATTGCTAGGATATGAATGTGTTAAAGCTCTTAATATATGTTTTGCTAAGTTATTTTGCCTCCACACATCTGTCATTTTCTTTTACTGTGGTGGCTTGTATGTTGCTGTGATGCTGGAAGATATGTCACCAGTATTTCAAATACTAGCAGGGTCACCTATGGTGGACAGGTTTCAGTGGAGCTACCAGCCTAAGACAGACTAGGAAGAAGGACCTGGCAGTTTACTTCTGAATAGAATTAGCCAGTGAAAACCTTATGAATAGCAGCAGAACATTGTCTGATACAGTGCTGGAAGATGAGCCCCTCAGGTTGGAAGACACTCAAAATACTACTGGGGAAGAGCCGCCTCCTCAAAGTAGACTCAACCTTAATGACGTGGTTGGAGTCAAGCTTTCAGGACCTTCATTTGCTGATGTGGCAGGGCTCAAAATGAGAAGAAACAGCTGCAAACATCCGTTAACAATAGGAAGGTGGAATGTAGAAAGCATGAATCTAGGAAAACCAGAAGTCATCAAAAATGAAATGAAATGCATAAAGATCGATATCCTAGGCACTAGTGACCTGAAATGGGCTGGTATTTGCCATTTTGAATCAGAAAATCATATAGTCTACTATGCCGGAAATGACAAATTGAAGAGGAATGGCATTGTATTCATCATCAAAAAGAACATTTCAAGATCTACTCTGAAGTACAACACTGTCAGTGACAGGATAATATCCATACATCTACAAGGAAGACCATTTAATACGACTATTATTCAAATTTACTCACCAACCATGAATGCCCAAAATGAGGAAATTGAAGATTTTTACCAACTTCTGCAGCCTGAAATAGATCAAACATGCTATCAAGATGCATAGATTATTACTGGTGATTGGAATGTGAAAGTTGGAAACAAAGAAGAAGGATCAGTAGTTGGAAAATATGGTCTTGGTGGTAGAAACGATGTCAAAGATCATGTGATAGAATTTTGCAAGACCAATGATTTCTTCATTGCAAATACCATTTTTCAACAACATAAAGGGTGACTATACATGTGGACCTTGCCAGACGGAATACACAGGAATCAAATCGACTACATCTATGGAAATAGACAACGGAGAAGCTCAATATCATCTGTCAGAACAATGCCAGGGGCCGACTGTGGAACAGACCATCAATTACTCATATGCAAGTTCAAGGTGAAACTGAAGAAAATTAAAACAAGCACACGAGAGCCAAAGTATGACCTTGAGTATATCACACCTGAATTTAGAGACCATCTCAAGAATAGATTTGATGTACTGAACACTAATGACAGAAGACCAGACAAGTTGTGGCATGACATCAAGGACATCATACATGAAGAAAGCAAAAGGTCATTAAATAGACAGAAAAGAAGGAAAAGCCCAAAATGGATGTCAGGAGAGACTCTGAAACTTGTGAAACTTGCTCTTGAAGTTAGAGTAGCTAAAGCTAACAGAAGAAATGATGAAGTAAAAGAGCTGAATGGGAGATTTCAAAGGGAGGCTCGAGAAGACAAAGTAAAGTATTGTAACAAAATGTGCAAAGACCTGGAGTTAGAAACCCAAAAGGAAAGAATATGTTCAGCATTTCTCAAGCTGAAAGAACTGAAGAAAATACTCAAGCCTCAAGTTGCAATATTGAAGGATTCTATGGGGAAAATATTCTAGGACACAGGAAGCATCAAAAGAAGATGGAAGGAATACACAGAGTCACTGTATCAAAAAGAATTGATCTACGTTCAACCATTTCAGGAGGTAGCATATGATCAAGAACCAATGGTACTGAAGGAAGAAGTCCAAGCTGCACCGAAGGCATTGGTGAAAAACAAGGCTCCAGGAATTGAGGGAATACCAATTGAGATGTTTCAACAAACAGATGCAGTACTGGAGGTGCTCACTTCTCTATGCCAAGAAATTTGGAAGACAGCTTCCTGGCAAACTGACTGGAAGAGATCCATATTTGTGCCCATTCCAAAGAAAGGTGATCCAACAGAATGCAAAAATTACTGAACAGTATCGTTAATATCACACACAAGTAAAAAATGCAGAAGATCATTCAAAAGCGGTTGCAGCACTACATGAACAGGGAACTGCCAGAAATTCAAGCCAGATTCAGAAGAGGACTGGAAAGAGGGATATCAAGGCTGATGTCAGATGGATCTTGGCTGAAAGCAGAGAAAACCAGAAAAATGTTTACCTGTGTTTTATTGACTATGCAAAGGCATTCGACTCTGTGGATCATAACAAATTATGGATCACCTTGCAAAGAATGGGAATTCCAGAACACTTAATTGTGCTCATGAGGAACCTGTACACAGAACAAGAGGCAGTCATTGGAACAGAACAAGGGGATACCGCATGGTTTACAATCAAGAAACGTGTTTGTCAGAGTTGTATCCTTTCACCATACTTATTCAATCTGCATGTTGAGCAAATAAATAATCTGAGAAACTGGACTATATGATGAAGAACGGTGCATCATGATTGGAGGACGTCTCATCAACAATCTGCGATATGCAGCTGACACAATCTTGCTTGTTGAAAGTGAAGAGGACTTGAAGCACTTCTTGATGAAGATCAAAGACTACAACCTTCAATATGGATTACACCTCAACATAAAGAAAACAAAAATCCTCACAACTGGACCAATAAGCAACATCATGATAAATGGAGAAAATATTGAAGTTGTCAAGGATTTCATTTTACTTGGATCCACGATCAATGCTCATGGAAGCAGCAGTCAAGAAATCAAACGATGCATTTCATTGGGCAAATCTGCTGCAAAAGACCTCTTTAAAGTGTTAAAAAGCAAAGATGTCACTTTGAGAACTAAGGTAGGCCTCACCCAAGTCATGGTATTTTCAATCGCCTCATATGCATAGGAAAGCTGGACAATCAATATAGAAGACCAAAGAAGAACTGAAGCCTTTGAATTATGGTGTTGGTGAAGAATATTGAATATACCGTAGACTGCCAGACGAATGAACAAATCTGTCTTGAAGAAGTACAACCAGAATACTCCTTCGAAGCAAGGATGGCGAGACTTCATCTCATGTACTTTGGACACGTTATCAGGAGGGACCAATCCCTGCAGAAGGACATCATGCTTGGTAAAGTAGAGGGCCCGAGAAAAAAAGGAAGACCTTCAGTGAGATGGATTGACACAGTGGCCGCAACAATGGGCTCAAGCATAACAATTCTGAGGATGGGGAAGAACCAGGCAGTGTTTCTTTCTGTTGTACTTTGGGTCACTATGAGTCGGAACCGTCTCTATGGCACCTAACTACAGCAAACTATTTTTGAGAACATTTGGGCCAAACTGCATTCCTTTTAGCAGAATAAGTATTCATACCCACCAACACTGAGGATTATTAATTTAAAAAACTTTTTTGTCAAATAGGAAACTTAGGGGCAGTGAGTTTATGTTAATGGGGAGGAAATATTTGAAAACAGAGGGTGCGAATTGTTGCAGAACTTTAAGAATGTAATCAATGTCACTGAAATGTACATGTAGAAATTGTTGAATGTTCTGCTGTGTATATTCTCAACAATATCAAAAAAATTAAATAGATAAGTTAAAAAAAATACATATATGGCTCATTTTGATTTTCATTTCTTCAATTGTCAATAAGCTTTTTTATTTCTTTTATTACTAATAAGTTTGGGGAATATTATCATTTTTTGCCCATATTTTTTGTTCTTTCTTGTATATATTTTACAAATTATTCTTTTGAAATATTTCTTTTTTTCTGAGTTTTAGATTCTTTCTCCATGATCACACTTGTTTTAGAAAGTGTTTCTTTGATACATTTTTATATAAGCAAATATTCTCTTTATTTTTCTTTTTCAAAAATTTCTTGGTTATCTCAATTTTAAAAACTTCCAGATGAATGTTAAAATCTCTTTCTCAAATTTCAAAAATGTGTTGGGATTTTGATCAGAATTGCAGTAAACTTACATCTGAATTTTGGAAAACTTGGCATCTTCATAATATTTAGTCTTCCTATCCAGGAACATGCCATTCTTCTACATGTCTGTAAATCTTTTATCTCTTCCAGTAAAGTTTTTAATTTTCTTCATCCAGTTTCTTATTAAGTTTATTTCTGGGTGTTTTGTATACTATGTTGCCATTGTAAGTGGGTCTTTATTCCTTACTATATTTTCTAACTAGTTATTACTAGGATATAAGAAAGTTCTTTAATCTCTTCATTTATTTATTCTCACATCAGTTCTAAGATTTTTTATGTAGAATCTTAAGTTTTGTATGCAGATATTTCTTATTGCATTCACTGGAATTTTTATACCAGTATTAAATAATTGTAGTGATGGAACATGATTGTCTTGTTCCTGATTTTGATTATAATGTCTATAGTGTGCCACTGTTAGGGATGATATTGGTTATTGTTTTCATCAGGATATCATATTAAGAAACTATTCTTTCTTTCCGAGCCTTTTAAAAAATTAATGCTTTTGTTTTGTTAATAAGAAATGGATGTTGAAATTTAGCAAATGCCTCATTTGGGTATCTACATACATAGTTTTATAACTTATTTTTCTTTTTACCTATAAACCAAACCCGTTGCGGTCGAGTCAATTGTGACTCATAGCGACCCTATATAGATGTGATATATTAAGAGAATTCCTAATTTTGAGTCACCCTGACATTCTTGGAAAAAATTATACTTGGTTATATTATCTTTTTAAATATTGTTCATAGTTTATTTGCTTAGTGTTTTATTTTGGATTTTTATTTTTTATTTTTAGTTAATTATACTTTAAACTTTGCTTTTGCTATATTTGCCAAGATTTTACACCAGTGTTTTGTTAGCTTCAAAAAGTGCATTACAAAGCCTTCCCTCTTTTACCATGCTCTGAATTTTTTATTACCAAGTAATTATATATTCCTTGAAAATCTGAAAAAAAAAACGTAAATAGTATCATTCTTGGAAATTGCATGTAACTTCCCAATGGAATATAAGCTCCAAGGAGGATTTTTATCTGTTTTGCTTACTACTACATCCCTATTGTGTAGAACAGTGCCTGGCATAGTGTAGGGACTCAGTAAATATTTGTCGAATCGACGTAAATGATTGAATGAGCCCCCAGGACTTCCTTTGAAGATGTCTGGATATTTCTTGCAAACTAATCCCTCCTTTTTGCTTTATAAAGCTGTTTTAGGGCAACACACACACCTCCAAAAACCCTATAAGGAGTGATATGGGGGGAGAGGAATACAGGAACAAAAAATGCCACTTGTTAGGATTGATTACAACATACCAAAACCCATTGCCAAGAGTTCCAGCAAAATGGCACTCTAGGCAGAAGCACCACACTGTCCCTCCACAGCAAAGATCCAAAAAACTAAGCCGAATAGAGAATACAACAATCCTGAAACCCTAAAACATCAAATGAAGAGATAAGGAACTCAGCCAAGCACCAAATGGAGTGAGAAAACTGACAGATAACGGGCGAGGAGAGATTCATGCAGAGGTCCCCTACTGGCTAACGCAGCACAGATCTGCCATCTTGGACTTCTATCGGAGACCAGTGAACAGGGGTTCGAGAAAGCAGGCTCACGGAGCTTCCAGCAGGAGACAAAACAACCGGTAATTGGCGATATACGCTTTCCCACCCCCCACACTTCTTCACCCCGACTCGGCCTCCTCTGCTTCCTGCAGCCACAGTCTCTTGACAGGAAAACAGCAGCTGCTTGGATTCCACACACCCAAACGGGTGGCTGTCTGAGTGCAATTTGTTCGCTGCTGGTGTTGCTTTTTTCCCACTTCTTTTTATTTCTTCCTTCCCTCTCTCCACCTCCCCCTCCTTTCGCTCGAGTACCTCGATCTGTGTGCCATCTTTGCTTCTTCCTGAGGGGCTGCGGAGCTCCGTTCGAGTGTGGAGCTGCTTCCTGGTTTGGGCTGCCATGCTGGTGGGATCCCGGAGCTTTTGTTCCTTTGTTAGTTTTGAATTGTTTGTTTTCTTTTCCTTTTCTTGAGTTGGGAGCCCTTTCTGGCCAGGCTGAGCTGCGTGGCAGGCAGAATCCCTTCGGCTTCCACAGACGTGCAGAAGGATACCTGAGGGCATTTCTTTTTACTTTGTTATTTTTTTATGTTTCTTTGGGGGCCTTTCTTCTTTTTTTTTTTTAATTTGTTTTGTTTTCTTTTTACTCTTTTTCTCTTTTTGTCTTTCTTCATTGTTCAGTTTCTCCTCTCTATATCTTCCTTCTCTTTCTGTTCCCTGAATACCTGGCGTTGTATACCTCTACACCTTCTAGCCAGGCTGTACTGCAACACCTGAGAGTGACTTCCCCAGACCTCATAGCTGCACTGGTGGGATCCCTGGGAACTATGCGGTTCTTTAACCTTTCTGATTCTTATTTATTCATTTTTTTCTTTTCTTCCTCCTCCCCTTTCTGTTTTTCTCCATTTCATAGCCTCTTATCTCTCCACTCCAATGGCAAGCTCCCCTGGAATTCTTTTTTGTTTGTTTGTATGTTTTTGGCTCCTGTTCCTCTCTCCTCTCTCCCATATCCACCTTAGCTCCACACATAACAATCTCCCCGTTACATCCTGCCTACCTGCACCATGCGCTTGACATCACACCACCAAGCAGCACAGGCACGGCCCAATGGAACCTGTCCTGCACTGATTACCGACCAACTCTGGTGGCTGTAGTAAGTGCCACAAACAACCCGTCCCAGTAACTCCTATTCAGCTAGACCTGCCCTGCCATACCATGTCTGAGTGACTAATCCTGCCAGTTGAAGAAGGAGGTGAAAAGTATTGTGCCCACAGATGAGCAAACAACAAAGAACACACAGTCTGACTGCTCAGACATAGTCAAATTTTTTTTAAAAAAGGGGCAAAACAAACAAATCTACAATAAATAAACGAGAAAAATAACTACTGAATGCTCCCGAAGACAGCAGACAATAACAAAACATTTATAAAAACAGGACAGGATGGTTCCAGTAGGCGTCCAAAATAAAACACCAGATGACTCTTTTGTGGAAGAAAATGCACTAGAACTACCTGATAGGGAATTCAAATCTCTAATACTCAGAATTCTCCAAGAACTGAGGCAAAAAGCTGACAAACATGA
>NW_004444004.1:10554757-10594111 GCF_000243295.1 Trichechus manatus latirostris | reverse complement strand
GTAGTAACTGTTAAATGAGAAACTATTTTGTTCTGTAAGCCTTCATCTTAAGTGAGAATAACAGCACAATTGGAAGAGCATATTCAATGTCACTGAACTGTGAATGTAGAAATTTTTGAAATGGTGTATCTTTGGCTATGTGTATTTTCACCAAAAAAAAAAAAGAGGTTGAGAAGTTATAGGGTTGATATGTTGTGGGGTTGTTAACCAATGTCATAAAACAACACGTGTAAAAAAAAACCCATTGCCGACAAGTTGATTCCAACTCATAGCGACCCTATAGGACAGAGTAGAACTGCTCCACTTGATTTCCAAGGCTATAATCCTTACGGGACCTGATTGCCACATCCTTCTCCCGTGGAGCAGCTGGTGGGTTTGAACCACTGACATTTTTGGTTAGCAGCCAGCCGAGCGCTTAACCACTGTGCCCCAGGACTCCTATGATCATAACATGTATATTCTTTATCCCTCTTCTTTTAAAACAAAGAAAATAAATATGGTCTAGTAATTTCAACTCACATATGATTGATTTTTAAATAGCATGCCCTCAGCAAAATACTATGGTAGTTTACATGTAGTGACAAGAGGCTTATGGTGTTATAGATCAATGATCTGTGGTATATTTCACAAATACAACATACCAGTTATTTATTTCATCCTGGATAATATGATGTTGCTATTCTGAATGTAAGGAAGCTATAACTGAAGAGTACAGAGCAACCAAAAATGAAATAAACCTACAATACCCTTTGTTGATGAAATTTGTGACTACAGAATGTGTGACTAGAAAGAAACATTTCAACACGTAAGTTTTTTGGTTCACTTTTATTTCAGTTTAAATTAGTTTTTCTAAAATCTATCACTAAATATTATAATTTTAATTTCATAGGATGAACATTTTATGTTTTTCTTTTTTTATAGCAGCCAGACCCAAAGTATGTAAATTAATAGGAAAAAGATATCAAAACATAAATAGTTAATGTAGTAGTTCCAGTAGCATGGCCTTGAGTTAGTATGATCTAGTCTGGCCTCGTTCTGGGAGAAAAGCAATAGGGAGGGCAGACCACTTTTTGACACTTTCCATTAAGGCAAGGTGGGAGAGGTAGGATGGTAGAAGACCAGACTGGTGTTCTCTACTGTTACCCTAATCTTCAAATATCCGCAGAAGTCCTCACAATGATAGAGTTTATTTGTGGCTTATGGGAGCAAGGATGGGCTGGTATCCTGAGAGAAAATCTAAATTGCCTTCTATAGAAGCTGCTGCAGAGATTGATAGATACCCCTGGATAACTCTTCTTCCTTTCTTCCTTACTGCTATAACCATGAATTCTGGGTGGGCATATTGGTCACTCAGAACAAATACTATATTTCTCAGCCTCCTTTGCAGCTAATGTAACTACCTTTGGGACAGCAAACTGAAAGTAGTAGTATCATATGCAACTTCTGGAAAATGTCCCTAAGAGGGAGGAGATGTGCCCTTTTTCACATTTCTACCAGCCTGATAACTTGGAGAAACAGTTCAGCAACTATCCTGGACCGTGCAGGTGGAAGACATATGTTACAAAGCAATGAGTTTAACAAACCTGCATCCCTGATAGATTTATGAATCTTACCTACCCACCTGCCTACCTTCTAATCAACTATTTTTCTTGCTTAAGTTATTGTTATTTTGGATCTCTGTTATACCTGAATATAACAGTTGTTGCTGTCATTAGCTGCTGTCGAGTCGGCCCTCCGTTCATGGCGATCCCATGACCAACGGAATGAAACACTATTCAGTCCCAGGCCATCTCCATGATTGGTTGCAGATCAAATCCTTGTGATCCATAGGGTTTTCACTGGCTAATTTTCAGACATAGATCACCAGGCCTTTCTTCCTAGTCCATCTTAGTCTGGAAGCGTCACTGAAACCTGTTCAGCATTATAGCAACACGCAAGCCTCCACTGACAGATGGGTAGTGGCTGTGCATGAGATGCTTTGGCCAGGAATCAAACCCAGGTCTCCCACATGGAAGGCAAGAATTCTACCACTGAACCACCACTGCCCCAAAATCTAACAGTTAGCTGAAACAGAAGTAATATTAGAGTAACAATTTTCTAAGAGACTAATACTTGGGTGCTCACAAACACAGTCAGCATGTGAATACCCAATAAAACACTCAACCAAGCTTTTTATGTATTTCGTGTACCTGTAACACAGAAAAGTACAAAAGAGGAAAACAGTGACATTATTACCAACTATTTGTGTAAACTTTACTGCACTATTCAAATATATTTGCATTGAGTTTTTATGGAACGTGTTAAAGATGTGCTGTATAAATATTAGGGTAAATTTGTATTACTATAAAGTGAAAATTATAACTTTAATTCTTATATGGGAGAAAGGTGATCCAACAGAATGTAGAAATTATCGAACAGTATCACTAATGTCACATGCAAGTAAAATTTTGCTGAAGATCATTCAAAAATGGTTGTAGCAGTACATTGACAGGGAACTGCCAGAAATTCAAGCCAGATTCAAAAGAGGAGATGGAATGAGAGATATCATTGCTGATGTCAAATGGATCTTGACTAAAAGCAGAGAATGCCAGAAAGATGTTTACCTATGTTTTATTGATTATACAAAGGCATTTGACTTTGTGGATCATAACAAATTATGGATAACATTGCAAAGAATAGGAATTCCAGAACACTTAATTGTGCTCATGAGGAAACTGTACATAGACCAAGAGATAGTCGTTTGAAAAGAACAAGGGGATACTGAGTGGTTTAAAATCAGAAAAGGCGTGTGTCAGGGTTGTATCCTTTCACTATACTTATTCAGTCTGTATGCTGAGCAAATAATCCGAGAAGCTGGACTATATGAAGAAGAACTCAGCATCAGGATTGCAGGAAGACTCATTAACAACCTGTAATATACAGATGACACAAGCAGGACTTGAAGCACTTAGTGATGAAGATCAAAGACCACAGCCGTCAGTATGGACCACACTTCAACATAAAGGAAACAGAAACCCTCACAACTGGACCAATAATCAACACCATGCTAAACGGAGAAAATATTGAAGTTGTCAAGGATTTCATTTTACTTGAATCCACAATCAACACCCATGGAAGCAGCACTCCAGAAATCAAAACATATTGCATTGGGCAAATGTGCTGCAAAAGACCTCTTTAAAGTGTTAAAAAGCAAAGATGTCACTTTGAGGACTAAGGTGCGCCTGACCCAAGCCATGGTATTTTCAATCACCTCATATGCATGCAAAAGCTGGACAATGAATAAGGAAGACCAAAGAAGAACTGATGCTTTTGAATTATGGTGTTGGCGAAGAATATTAAATATAGCATGGACTGCCAGAAGAACGAACAAATCTGTCTTGGAAGAAGTACAGCCAGAATGCCCCTAAGAAGCAAGGATGGTGAGACTTCGTTTCATGTACTTTGGACATGTTATCAGGAGGGACCAATCCCTGGAGAAGGACATCATGATTGCTAAAGTAGAGGGTCAGTGAAAAAGAGGAAGACCACCTACAAGATGGATTGACACAGTGGCTGCAACAAGGAGCTCAAATGTAACAATGATTGTGGGGTTGGTGCAGGACAAGGTAGTGTTTCATTCTGTTGTACACAGGGTCGGAACCGACTTGACTGCACGTAACAACAACATAAGAGACCTTCCCCATTGTAATACTTTCTGGATATGAATTACCTTACTGCTGTAGTTATACTGATTTGTTTGTTAAAAAGAATTTCCCTGATGGCTCCCATTGAGGATAGGATATCGTTTATGTGCAAAGGATTATTTTGAGGACACTAAGGTTCTCACTCCAAAGTCATACTTTTTTTTTCCTTAAAAATCAAATGGTTCCACTACTTCTAGATGCCAGGAGCTACTACACTTTGAACTGAAGATATATGACATATATACAGATGTGGTTATATATGTGATAGCATACCCAAGAAAAATTCCTGAGGAATGGCAGAATCTCCATTGTGCAACTAAAAAGGACAAACAGTGAACCACATAAATGATATCTTAATATCATTTTTATAGTTCCTCTGTTTATTTCACAACTAGAAAGATGATAAATTCTCTGTCTCTGGACCTGATGAAAAACATACTGAAAGATTTAATGTGTATGTAAAGTATTGCCAAAATGTCTCCATTTATTCACCCTCTTTATTCCATTTTTTCCATTCATTGATAAATGGAAAATTAAAACCATAGAATATCTAAGTTGTGATTCACCTCTATTTGAGGATAAACATACAGAGTCGGTGGGAAGAGAGGACCCAGAATCAGGAGACCAGGTTCCTAATTAACTAATTCTGTGACATTAAGCAAATCAATTAAATTATGTACACCAGTTTCCTCAGCTGGAACATGGGAATTACACCTGCCCTACCTCCCACACAGGGTTGTTGGGAGGATTAAATGCAATCATGTAAATGAAGATGCTTGAAAACATAGACATGATAAACGAATGTAAGGACATTAACTTACTATCCAAATTACTAGAAATCACAAACTTTTCATAAATAAATTGATCATGTAACAAAATATGTTATCTAACTCCCATCACCATAAAAATCACATTAAATGACCCAAATATAATGTACACATTATGCATGTTTAAACACCAGCCTTGGAAATATTTACCAAGTTTCCCAAAAGTATTGGATAATGAGATCCAAATGACTGAGCAATCTGGTATTTTCAAATCCAATATTGTATGAAGTATATGTCAAGCCTTGGGCAAAACTGTGGAATGGTGATGAAATTTGTGCTCAATGTTCCCAGCCTCCTTTTACTTGGCCCTATGCTATGGAGCACAGTTCTATGCTACAACACATTGGGTCGCTATGAATAAGAATTGGCTTAACGACAATTGGTTTAGTTATTATTATTATTTTTTAACCCTACTTTCTACCCTCCCACCCTCTATGAAACCTCCTTTCTCATTTTACTGATCTCCTACCAGCAAAACCCCATCAGACAATTAATGTCATATAGGCATAAATACCTAGTAGAAAATTGATGCTATGTACACCTTAGTATAAACTAGAACCACAGCAAGGGAAAGTATTTTAAGTCTTATTTCTAAATGTGGAGTAAATAAAGGTTTTCACAACCTCCTCCCCAAGGAATTTCAGTTTGGGAGTAGGTGGTATAATCTTTTCCTGTGAAAGAATGAGGTGGCAAGTTGCCTATGAGATAAACCTAATTCTGGTGGGAAATCAAAACCAAAACATACCCCCAACAACTATGTAGTGCTAATTCCTGTCTGAACTATATTTAAAAAAAAATCAATTGCCATCAAGTTGATTCTGATTCATGGCAACCCCATGTGTGCAGAGTAAAACTGTGCTCCATAGGGTTTTCATGGCTTTGATCTTTCGGAAGTAGATCTCCAGACCTTTCTTCAGAGGTGCCTCTGGGTGGGTTCAAACCATCAACCAGTAGCCCAGCATTTAATCATTTGTGCCTATGTGGACATTACAGTCTTACAGAATATAGTCAGTAAGACTATACTAGTTTGGCTTGTTAATGGCAATTCAATAAGAAGCAGACATCACCTGTTGCTGCTTGTACCCCATCTTTCCTTTCTTCTGCCCAAATTGAGTTCACACACACACACAACTACAACCTCTCAACCATCCTTTGAGCCACACATCTTTGCCTTGTCCTTCATAGTCTCTTGTTTCTTCCTAATGCCCTTAATCCTTCCTCCTGCCCCAAGAGGAAGGTATGCCCTTGTTGAAATTGCATAATGTATACTGGATCTCCGTCAATGCCAACAACCTGCCTGTGTCTAACACCTACCATCACACTCCATAATATCAAACACATTCTCTCTGAGACATTTTTAAAAATGAATATTTCAAAAAATCAATAATCTTTCACATTTCACAAGATTCAATAAATCAATAATCTTTCACATTTCACAAGCTTTTTGATATTGTCATGGTACTTAAACAGCAAGAAAAAGGATAAGATCTTCATTGACTACATTGACTTCTAAAGGAATAGGTACTTGTGAAAGCACAAGTTGATGTCTTCCAGTTGAACTCACGTTATTGAGACCCAGAAAGAAATAGTCATTAGAAGAGACAAAGAACCTGGAAGGCACCTTTCCCTTCTGTTTGTTATACAAAGTAATACCGTCCCTGCGTATATAAACAGGATAAGGCGCTACCAGGCAAATATTGATTTTTCCTTTCATCTACAGTTGTTCACGAAGATAATAGATTTGTCAGAAATATCCTTTCATAGCACAAACCAACATATTGGGGGGAAAGAGTAAATTTTAGTTTTATTCTAGCATAATACATGAAATCCTTTGAAGGTGGGGAATAGTAAAGATATGTAGAAAAATGTCTGTTAAATAAGATAAATTTGTGGCCCATAATAGTACAGCAGAGACAGTTGAAACATTGTTTTATAACTGCATGTGCACATTCCTGCCTATGAGCCTGATGTTCAATTCTGTGATGGTTTTCACTATGCATACAATTGAACTTTTTTTAATCCTTTGAAGTTCATGGCATTCTGTAAATTTTTTCAGGTAGAAATAAATAGTATCAATGTCATTGCCAAGTAGTGCAGGGAACAGTAATGTATGGTGATTAAAATCAAGGGCTTCCAATTCATATATGCAGAGAGCTGGGTTTGTACCCACCTTCAGCAGTCAGACTTTCGTCAGTTTATTTAACCTTTCTAAGTTTTGGTTGCTTAATATATGAATGTTAATATCTATCTCACAATGTGGTTGTAGGGACCAAATGAAATAATATGTTTACTGTGTCTGGGACATAGTAAAGTAGTGAAAAACAGGATTGTTACTATTATTCATACAGGCCTCAGGTAAATGAAGAAAGTAAATCTATATACCAGTTTGCTGTTTTTGAATCTTAGTAAAATGTGCTTAGTTTGTCATCTTAATTAAAATCACTCCTGAATAAAAGGTATAAATGTATCAAATGAGCAAAGTGGTGTGGCCAACACTTTCTCCTATGACTGAATTAGCAGGAAATCCCTATTGCTTTACAACAACAAAATAAAACATCTTCGGACTTCAATTTTTTAAGGAGAGTTTCTTTTCTTACTTAGGTAACTGATAAAATTAAGCCATCATTGCCAAAATTCACATGATGCTGGCACATAATTTATTATATGTTTTAGTTTCATTGCAAAATATTTCAGATTCTGGTTTCATAATAGTAACAGCTCCTGTGCCACTTCTGGAGCCCTGGTGGCACAGTGGTTAAGAGCTCGACTGCTAACCAAAAGGTAGGCAGTTCGAATCTACCTGCTGCTTCTTGGAAACCCTATGGGGCAGTTCTACTCTGTCTTACAGGGTTGCTATGAGTTGGAAACGACTTGACGGCAATAGGTTTCGTTTCTTTTTTGTTGTTGTTTTTGTGGGCTCTTGTTTTTTTTTTTTTTTTTTTTTACTATTTACAATGCATTCATCTCTTGTTTTTGTCTTTTGTAACTAAGAAATGAATAATGGAGTGGTAGCAGCAAAGACAAACACATACTTTATAAAAAAGGAAAGGAGAGCACTTTTTAAATCTTATATTGAACCAGTAGATTTGGAGTCTGTACCTCTGCCATATTTCAGCTTCTTGGAAATCCCAAACTCTCTCAATGACTCCTACTTTCCTCTCTGACAACTTGACACAAGTAACCACGTAGGCGTTTACTAAGCGCGTCCCAGTTTTCCGGGAGGCCATTTTTTACGTCGTCCGATTGTGGCGTAGCGCCCCCGTCACGTGCGTGCCCAATATGAAGTCACAAACCCTCTCCGCTATATAAGGCTTGGCGCTGCAGACTATCCCAGTTGCACCAGGCAGTGCGGGACGCCTAGCACCCTGGCCCGAGGCTTCCCAAGTCCGGGTGGCTAGCGGCCCCCTGCTTCCCAGCTGCCAGCTCAGTGCCCCGGTTCCCGAAGAGAGAAGAGGCGGGAGAGGTGCCATGAATATCTTTTTTCTCCTAATGAGCGGCATTCTTTTCGCCTTAGCATTTGTCTTCTGGAAAAAACAGTCGCAGGTAAAGATGTGTGTAAGACAGATACAGACTGGAAGCTGGATGAATACTTGGATCTATGTGCGTGTGTGGAAGAATAGAAAGTTAGTAAAATAAGAGACAAAGGGAGGGTCCCTCATTCTTTTTTTCTCATGAAAAGAGCCCCAGACGTTTACTCTTTACCCACACACTTCCCTCGTATTGACCAGGGATTGGACAGTTGGGGGCCTATTATAAAAAGCCCCAAGTTATTAAGTGATATAGTTAGTTTTCCACGCACCTGAAGAGAACAGATGAAGTGACTATTCCCACCTCCCACCTCCCATTTTAAGAATTTGTGCCTTCTCTCTCTTGCTGGCTGGCTCTCACATCTGCTGCCACCTATCTTTCTCTACTTCTCCCCTTTATTTTCCTTTTCAATCATTTCGACTAGAGATTTCTGGGCATTTACAGATAATTCAGGTCAAAATGTAGGTTTCCTGGTGTTATTTAAAGTTGCAAGTAATTTTAGGTAAGGTTCAAAGACAGGGTCCAAATATAGACCTACTGGATTGCCCAAGAAATGCAAGCAAATGTCATTTTGACACTAAAAGGCTACATATGTATATTTTTTTCTCACTCTGTCTTTAGGAAGAGCATATTTCCAAATCAATGTAGTCATCTAACATATTTTTTTAATCTCTCTTAGGGGAGGATGATCAGGTCATTTTGGTAACCAAAACTAATATATGTTGTCATTTGCTAGTGTTTGGAAATTGCTAAATTCAAACAACGTATATATAATTTCCTTCTCTTACAGAGAAACATGGGTAAAATGTCATCAAAATCGACTTCCCTTGCACTAGTAAGACCATCCTCTTCTGGGTCAACTAAGAGCAACGCTGATAAGACTCTTTCAGTCAACAGCCTCTCTCGGGATATCTTACATAACGTCCCACACTCAATAGCTATGCAGAAGCGAATACTGGTAAACCTCAGGATTGTGGAATACAAGCTGGCTGAATTGGAACATTTCCTAGTTACCAGGGGTTTAAATGGTGCAGTACTTAATAGGAAATCCACTGAAACTCTTACATAATGTAATGACAGTGGAGGCAATCATTAAAGCACTTTTGAATGGAGTCACTTGATTATATGTGTTTATTCCAAACGAATTATTGTTTAAAAGGGGAGGAGATGCCAAGTCAGATACAAAATCCAGACATTTATCAATTTGCTTGCTCACATTTTATTTAAAAAATTGATTACATGTTGCTAATAAATGTTTTACTGGAGAATGAATGGAAGCACAATAGAGAAAGCAAAACAGTTCAATTAAAAAAATTAAGCTACAGTAAAAAGAATTAAAGTGACTTTAGTTTCACTCAAGTGTGAAAACACTTTTCTCTAATGATTTGCAATACCACAAATGTCTCCAAGTTTGCATTAAAGTAAGTGGGATTTGATGGAACTGTCTTCCATCATGCAGAATACTGTCTTACCACCACCGCTGCATCTGTGTAATAATAAGAGCTATCACTACACACCCTACGAGGTGCCAGGCACTCTGTTAGGAACTGTGCTTTACACTCTTGTAAGGATAGTCACACAAACCCTTAACTGCTCCTTGTGGTCAGATTTTAAAGAGGATTGCTCCCCCATCAACTCCATGGCACCCTCCACCCCCCTCAAACACAGAATTAGACATTCTTTCATTAAAAATGTACCTAAATCTTCTATATGTGCAAGAGTCACCTATACAAAACTACATATTTTTCTATTAGGTAAAAAATCCACAACCCAAGTAGCACCAAAATGCAGTGGTAGAATGCATTTAATGTACTCTATTAAAATTGTCTCAAGAAAAATATTTTATAAAATCCAGTATAAGTAACGAATTAACAGTCTCTTGGAGTTCGCTAACAGCGTTTAACCTACCCTCAGATACAAGTTCACTATATGTGTGTGTGTGTATATACACATATACATAACTCATTGAGATTGTTCAATTACAGGTCTACCTATTTACCTATCTTTATGTCCCTTCTCCTGAAATAAATTACCAGTATGAAATAAATACTTTAATCTTCAATCAAAAAAGGAAGAGGAAAAGGAATTTAAAATATGTGAGACTTAAGCAAAGTTTAAACTTTGACAAATGAGTGACATTCATTTTATTGTCACTCATTTGCCAAACACAAAAAAGCCAGCAGTAGTGCATGTGGTTCTTAGGCTTTTTTGGGTCACAGATCTCTTTGATATTTTGATGAAAATTGTGGACTCTCTTCCTAGAAAAATAAATGTATGCATACACACAAAAAACCACTATAGCTATGTAATTTCAGTATCTATGTTCCTTGAAGTCCAGGTTAAGAACCTTAAGAATCACTGAAAAGTTCCTCACATATTAGGTAGTGTTCATAATCCTAGGCTGTGATGTTTATACCAATTGTCAATGATATATAATCAATAAATAAACCTATTGGAGCCCTGGTGGTATAGTGGTTAAGAACTACACCTGCTAACTAAAAGGTCGGCAGTTCAAATCCACCAGCCGCTCCTTGGAAACCCTACGGGGGCAGTTCTACTCTGTCCTGTAGGGTCGCTATGAGTCAGAATTGACCTGACGGCAATGGATTTGGTTTTGGTTTTATAAACCTATTTGTCATTGTTGTTAGGTGCTGTTGATTCAGTTCCAACTCATAGCGACCCTATGTACAACAGAACGAAACACTGCCCCATCCTGCACTGTTAAACCTATTAGTAACGTAATATATTTTTATTCTCTTTGGTAAGAAAACTGGAACATAGGACTTCCTAATTTGGCTTCTGGCATTCTTGACGAGGTCGACAAGTTTATCTCCTATAAGTATGTAAATAAGTTATCACCCATGAGTAGTAACTTATTTAAATAAGACAAAATCACTCTACTTGCCCTATTAGTCATATATTACAATCATATACGTTAGACTTGATTAAATCCATTTCCTCATTAGCATTTTTGTCCATAGTCTATTTGAAATGAAACCTAGATTATAGAGAGCATAATGAACTACTCTTAATTGTGTAAAACATTATATTTTTCTTCCAAATATAACCTAAGGAGGGAAAACAAGTATTCAAAACTTCTGGATTCCGTTTTCTAGATTTATCACTTACTGACTTAATTTTTCTGTCTTATTTCACTGTTTGTAAATAAAGAACATAACCACTAAGGTCACATACAAAAAGTGAGCAGTACAAATACATGAAGTTTTAAAACATATTTGAATCAAAAGTATTAATCTACAGTCTTCATATTCTATACACAGTTCTTTTTTTTTCATGAATATATGGAATTTCTTTTTGTCAGACCTTCAGTTTGTAACACATTCTTTAAAATATACTGGTTTATTTTTTTCCCTAGCTTTGGGGAAAAGAAACCAGTGTATTAAGAATATATAAGCAAATAATATTTTTAAAGCTTATAATAGAAAATATAACAATTTTCTAAATACCCCGCTCAAAACAGTCTTTAATGTATTAGAAAAACATTTTGGTAATACTTACAAACATGTTAGTGTGAAACAGAGACAGCTTTGTGTGTGTTTATGTGTGTATGATACATGTAGATAATCTAAAAGGAATGATAATAAACACATTGCTAAACATGAATAGATTCACATTTTTATATTCCTGCTTAAGTGGGAAAAAAGTTTATCACATTATGAACACAGTATATACATTTTTCTACTCAGTGAACATACAAATAAATAATTTTTTCCTCTATTAAAAAAAAATTACACAACCATATATTTTAAAATATCTCATTCTGGTTTTCCACTGCCACTAATAGTGGGTATTTCATGGTCATTTTCTTTCTTAGGATCTGCCATGCTTTTATATCTCTCCCCACGATGTCTTTCCAGGTACGGACCCCAGTTAGAAGCTGGTTTACAGCAGCTTGCAATGCGCTGAAAAGCAAAAACAAAAATACTGGTCTTAGAATTTAAGTGCTACAATCTGTAAACAATCAAATATTAAACTTTTATATTAAAATTTTAAGTTCATCTTACCTAAAATAATACAGGAAGAATAGAAAAGTGAAGTGATCTAAATTATTAACAATGCACACTCTACTAAGAAACAAGTTATAATCAAATTTACTACTAGAATTGTATTAACTATTAAACCAAAATATCTGAGTATGTAAATGATTTCAAAAGAGAGTATGTGAGCCCATTAGAGCAACAGCTTCACTCTATACACCTTCACTGAATTTTCAGACCTTTCCAACCTGGCTTAAAGGGTGAGGGTTATGTGAGGGTCTAAAACAGTGTGTATCTGGGGATGTTTTCAAGATCCAAAGAAAGGGAGAGCTCCAGGATCAAACCACTGATGCAGATACATTCTTGGATGGGCTTAGGAATTTATTTAAATCCAAGACTCCCAAGGCTACCCTCACAATGCCCTAGTGTAATGTCATAAATAAGTTCATCCTCCTAGGCTTCCAGAGAATAGGGATGACTCAAGGTCCAGGTGGGGTTCAAGGTCATTTACCAGACATATTCCAGTTTAAACACACTATTAACCAGTTGCTATTGAGTTGATTCTGACTCATGGCAACGGAGTAGAACCATGCTCCATAGGGTTTGTGATTTTTTGGAAGTAGATTGCAGGCCTTTCTCCTGTGGTGCCTCTGAGTGGATTCGAAACACCAGCCTTTCAGTTAGCAGTCAAGCGAGTTAAACATTTGCACCACCCAGGGACTCCAAACACACTTTAGGACTGTATTATAACCAGATGAGGTTTTAAAAGTGGGGATGACAGGCATAGAGCTAAAAGGCCATGTCTTGTTTCCTTTGCAGGTACAACTCAGTGCAAGTATAACTATCATAGCTATTATGTGCTCAGCACTATACTAGGGCCTTAGAATATAGCAACAAGCAAGATTACACTCCTCCCTCAAGGAGTTTATAGACTAGACATAAGACATACTAATATATAATACAATGTCGTTTACACAGTAACAGATGATTGTATCAGGCATAGAAGTACTTTAGAGGAGAGGATGGTGAATTTTATCTCCTGTTCATAATCTCATTACAGCCGTATGAGTAAATTAAACATTTTGATCATAGGTATTTTACATAAAATAATTAGCTTTTAATTAAATCTAAATTTAATGTGCTTACTTGAAAGATGTTTCCTCTCGCCTGAATTATTTTCATGATAGCCATAATTGGAATCCAAATAATGCAGAAAATAATCATACACCAGCCTACAGCAATTCCCCAATCAGGGTATTCGATGGTGCCATAAGTAGGTCTCTGAAATGTCGCCACTGACCAGATAAAAATTGCCTGTGAAAGTGAAATATGAAAAAACAAAGCTAAATATTAGCCTCCATTGCACTAATGATTTCAACTGCACTAATGATTAGAATTTGACTCCATTCATTAAAAATAATATATCAACAACAATTAAAATGAAAATGCATTCAAGCAGGTAAGATAATTAGGTAACTAACCAGAAGATAATAATACTGAATGGACCAAACTAACTTGATTGTGAATAAATACTTTCAAAATTAGTCCCTCCAGACAGAGTAGCAGGGGCGGGGGTCTGGGGACCATGGTTTAAGGGGACATCTAGGTCAATTGGCATAACAAAGTTTATTAAGAAAATGTTCTGCATCCTACTTTGGTGAGTGGCGTCTGGGGTCTTAAAAGCTAGCGAGCGGCCATCTAAGATGCATCAATTGTTCCCAACTCACCTGGAGTAAAGGAGAACGAAGAACACCAAAGTCACAAGGAAAGTATTAGCCCAAGAGACAGAAAGGGCCACATAAACCAGAGACTTCATCAGCCTTAGACCAGAAGTACTAGATGGTGCCCAGCTACCAACAATGACCGCCATGACAGGGAACAAAACAGAGAGTCCCTGATGGAGGAGAAAGGTGGGGTGCAGAACTGAAATTCTAGTAAAAAGACCAGACTTAATGGTCTGACTGAGACTGGAGGAACCCCAGAAAGCATGGCCCGCGGACTCTCTGTCAACCCAGAACTAAAACCATTCCTGAGGCCAACTCTTCAGACAAAGATTAGACTGGACTATGGGACATAAAATGATACTCATAAAGAGTGTGCTTCTTAGCTGAAGTAGATACATGAGACTAAATGGGCAGCTCCTGTCTGGAGGTGAGATGAGAAAGCAGAAAGGGTCAGGAGCTGGTTGAATGGACACGGAAAATCAGCGGTGGAAAGGAGGAGTGTGCTGTCACAGTATAGGGAGAGCAACTAGGGTCACATAACAATGTATGTATAAATTTTTGTATGAGAGACTAACTTGAATTGTAAACTTTCACTTAAAGTACAATAACAAAAAAAATTAAAACATAATAGTCTCCCCATGTATTTATAAAAGATACAATTACTTGTCCAACATGTATTTCAATAAAATACTTAACCATATAATATATCAGATTGAGAGTAAAGTAATATCTGAAATTTTCCATTACTGGGCTGCCCCATAGGGTTTCCAAGGCTGTAAATCTGTATGAAAGCAGGCTGCCACGTCTTTCTCCCGAAGAGCATGTGGTGAGTTTGAACTGCTAACCTTTTGGTTAGCAGCCAAGTGCTTTAACCACTGGCATCACCAGGGCTCCCTTTAATTTATTATAGCATTGTTCTATTCTATGCCACAGACTAGCCAGCATATGAATTAATTCAATGAGAATGTAAAGTATTTCTTTAGTGGACATGCTTCTCTCCTTGCTTAGCTATTGTTTCCCACTGCACACATATCCTTTACCCTACCCTTAAAACACATGTATTTATACATACTACTCGTGCATATTTATCAAAACATTCTTCACTTCAGGAGGCGGGACCAAGACGGCACAGTAGTCAGATGCTTCCTGTGGTCCCTCGTACAACAAAAACCCAAGAAAACAAGTGAATCGGTTATATATGACTATCTAGGAGCCCTGAACATCAAGGGCAAAGTTGACGAATTGGACTGAGTGGCAGTGGGAAGTAGAGATGGTTCGAAAGCAGCAAGGAGTTGCCAGACCTGACCCAGCGGGAGCTGGCACCCTTCAGGCCGGATCGACTGGCATGCGCAGTGAGGCAAGCAGTGGCACTCGGAAGGCGTTTCCCACATCAGGAGAGACTGAGCGGCAGAGGGTCTACTGGGACCTCCAGAACCAGTGAAAAGCAGCGCTCAATCAGAAAAAGATAAGTACATGCATATGACCTACCACACAAATCAAAAAACACCTCCTTTGGGAAAAACCTCTCTCCCATTTACCTGCCCCCTCCCTGCTCTGCACTGGGTCCCGGGCCCACTTCAGTGAGGGCCAGCTTCAGCGACTGCCGAGTCCCCTGGGCCAGAAGTAGGACCCGTCACACGCCCTGAGCCATTCTTCCAGCCTTGGAGAAGTAACAAATTAACAAACAGGAAAAAATAATCTGCCAGCTCCCCTAAGTCAGGAACTCCGTGTAGGCAGAGCTCCTTTGCCTAGGCACAGGCATAAGGGGTCCATGGACTTTGAATGCCTTTCACCCCTGCATAGACTTGTGTGGACACATTTCAGCAGCATAGATCCTCATTACCATAGTACAAAAGGGTATATACCTGAAGCCTAACTTAACCTGTATTGACTATACAGTGAAGGTGCAGGCTCGTAAAATTTGATACTGCTCTGCGCATTAAGCAGGGTCCTCACCTACCCACATCAGGGGCCTGAGGACTGGTGGCTCCACCCATGCCACCTAGCCATCTACACAGGGGTCCAAGAGTAAGTGCTACCTCTAAGTCCTTACAGCCAACAGCATTGGGTATTCATAGTCCAGCTGCAAAATCCACCCACCAATGCGCTCTAGGGAACAGGGACACAATTACCTTCCAAACACTCAGGGGCAGCTGTCAGCCCCCTGCCTTGCTCAGCGTGTGACCCCCTATGGCAGCCATATAACTGTGCCTACACCAATCACCCCTGCCTGTCTAGGACTGTAGGTGAGAGACTGCACCACACACTTGGTGATCAACTACCTAGATACCTGAGCTGAATCCATACAAGAAAAGTAAACGGACTCCTGGGCTCACATACATAGTAACAGATCTAACCACCTGGTGACAGGACAATAGAGCTTCAAAGGCACCAGTAAAAAACTAGCCAACACCAGCAGCCTATTTCGGCATATCAAAACAAGAAGCTAGGACACAGTATGCAAATATAAAATAAATATAATAACTTATTGATAGCTCAGAGACAACAGTCAATATCAAATCACATAAAGAGGCAGACCATGATGGCTTCTGCAAGCTCCCAAAACAAAGAATCAAGAAATTTTCCAGAGGAAGAGAACTTCTTGGAATTACCAGAGGTAGAATACAAAAGATTAATATACAGAACTCTTCAAGAGATCAGGAAGTAGATCATGCAAAATTCAGAACAAGCCAAGGAACATACAGACAAAGCAATAGAGGAAATTAAGAAGATTACAGAAAAGCATAATTTAACAGGCTGCAAGAATCCATAGAGAGCAAACAGAAATCTAGAGGATTAACAATAAAATTTCAGAATTAGACAACTCAATAGAAAGTCATAGGAGAATTGAGGCAATGGAAGTCAGAATTAGTGAGGTTGAAGATAAAGTACTTGACACCAACTTATTTGAGGAAAAATTAGATAAAAGAATTTTTTAAAAATGAAGAAACTCTAAGAATTATGTGGGACTCTATCAAGAGGAATAACCTATGAGTGATTGAAGTACCAGAAGAGGGGGGATAACAGAAAATACAGAGAGAATTGTTGATTTGTTGGCAGAAACCTCCCTGATATCGTGAAAGATGACAAGATATCTATCCAAAATGCTCATTGAACCCCACACAAGGTAGATCCCAAAAGAAAGTTACCAAGACATATTATAATCAAACCTGCCAAAACCAGAGATAAAGAGAGAATTTTAAGAGCAGCTAGGGATAAACAAAAAGTCATCTACAAAGGACAGTCAATAAGACTGCTCTGACAGGGAACACCACCTACTCTCTGATGGAGCAGGAGAAAAGTGGGGTGCAGAACTCAAATTCTAGTAAAAAGACCAGACTTAATGGTTTGACTGAGACTGGAGGGACCCCAGAAGACATGGCCCCCGGACTTTCTGTTAGCCCAAAACTAAAACCATTCCCGAGGCCAACTCTTCAGACAAAGATTAGACTGGACTATGGGACATAAAATGATACTCGTGAAGAGTGTGCTCCTTAGCTCAAGTAGATACATGAGACTAAATGGGCAGCTCCAGTCTGGAGGCGAGATGAGAAGGCAGAGAGGGTCAAGAGCTGGTTGAATGGACACGCAAAATCAGGGGTGGAAAGGAGGAGTGTGCTGTCACAGTATAGGGAGAGCAACTAGGGTCACATAACAATGTGTGTATAAATTTTTGTATGAGAAGTAACTTGAATTGTAAACTTCCACTTAAAACACAATAAAAAAAATTCTTCACTTGAAACCTCTTTTTGGAAAAAAATAAAAACCTAGCTTGATGTGTATTTGGTTTACCTGGAGAAACTTGAGCCTTAAAGACTTTAAGGCCAGGTTGAAAAAAAAATGTTTTTTTTTTTAACTACTAGACAAGGCATTAACACTAATTATTTAGAAATCTGTAGAGTAAAACAAAACAAAAACCCAAAATCACCTAGTAGTTTCTTTGAATTTAGGTGTCTTTGTTTTACTAATAAGGAGCCCTGGTGACACAGTGGTTTAAGTGCTCAGCTGCTAAGCAAAAGGTCCGCAGTCAAACCCTTCAGTCTCCGTGAAAGAAAGACGTGGCAGTCTGCTTCCATAAAGATTTACAGCCTTGGAAACCCTGTGGGGCAGTTCTACTCTGTCCTGTAGGGTTGCTATGAGTCAGAATCAACTTGAGGGCAGTGGGTTTGGTGGGGTTTTTGTTTGTTTTTTACTAAAATCACTGAGAAAACAATAGAACATAAGAATCTTTATAAAATAGATATTCATGTTTAATTTTAGAATTAAATGGATTAATTCTATTAATTACAGTAATTTAAATGTTATTTCACAGTAATTGTACATAACGACAAGAGAATGGATCGAGGATTTAAAAAAAAACTCATTGCCATCAATTCCAGCTCATAGTGACCCTATAGGACAGAGTAGAACTGCCCCATAGGGTTTCCAAGAAGTGGCTGGTGGCTTCAAACTACTGACCTTTTGGTTAGCAGCCGAGCTCTTACCTACTGCATCACCAGGGCTCCAGATGTGGGGGAGGGAAGCAAACCCATTGCTGTCAAGTCGATTCTGACTCATAGCGACCCTATAGGACAGAGTAGAACTACCCTATAGGGTTTCCAAGGAGAGGCTGGTGGATTCATTCAAACTGCCAACCTTGTGGTTAAGCAGCCATAGCTCTTAACCACTATGCCACGAGGGCTCCTGGATGGAGGATAGCGGAGCCTAATATACATAACGTTATACAAAATAGATGATCTTTTGCATTTTAAAGTAAACCCAGGTGTCAAATCTTATGGAATCAATGAAAATTTGCTGGTAAAGTCTAGTTACATATTCTAAGTTGGTAAGGGGTTTATTACAGAGACTTGTCAAATGAAGAAAATTAGATATTTAGTGGTACTTTCAAAGCTAAATATTTCATGGTCATTTATCAAGAATATGGAGCATCCAAATATGTTAATTCAGCACATCCAGTCCCAAACTGCCCACTACATGAAACTTTCATGTTAAAAGAAAAAAAAACCCTAACACTCTCTAAAACAAATGTGATAATTATTTAATGGCCCTTTCTAGGGATAATTTTGAAGCATGAAGGCAATAAAAACCAAAGCACATCCTCTCTGAAGCTTTGCCATTTCCATCACCCCCACCATTATCTCTCTTTCTAGTAATTCTCTCTCCCATAACGTGTTTATGTTGGTATTCTAACCTTTTGGTTAGCAGCCAGGCTCTTAACCACTATACCACCAGAGCTCCATTTACTGTCCAGGAGTGTTATTTAAAGATTTCATGCCTATATCATGTCTTTTCAGTAAGACATCTTTTGCTATTTCTCAGCTTCTAAAATCAGCCATTGAATTTATTAACATAAACCATTGCCTCTGTTGATACATGTGAGTTTCTTTTAGTAATTTCAGATACTAAATACCTCACATAAAGAGAAAAAATATATGCATTAATACGAGTGTTGTTTCTTAGCAATCAGTATATTTAGAATGTGAATTCCTTGAAGGCAGGGTCTGAGTCTTACACATCTTTGTATTTTCTGTACTTAGCAGAAAGGCTAGGGACATTGTAGATGGCTTACTATAATGTTTGTGGAATGAGCAAATGAATTATTTATTTTCATTTATTCTATTAATAATTTTTACATCTGTAGGACTTCTAGGAGACTCTTTATTTTCTCAGATGGTAAATGTTTAAACCCATCATGGCCTGAAAAACATAATATTGTAAGGGCACTTTAATTTAGTCAACTTGGAGATGCCAGCCATATAAATATTGAAAGTTGAAAACCATTCATTTAAGAGAGTACTTTGCCTTAGCCCAATGTGAATTATTCTTAAAGTTTATTTTAGAAATGTTTAAATATGTATATTATTGACAACAAATTCATGTCATATTAATACTTACAATCAAAAGGATAGGTGTAATGGCAAACCAGCAAGCTCTCCACCACAGCCAGAATATCCACCTCTTTGCTCCAATCATCATTTCTATATCTTCAATGAATCTGTTCCCTCCTAAAGAAAATAATGTCAAATAATGCATTCCAGCCCTTGCTTATATTTTCCTTCAATAATCATTGTGACCCCAAATTATCTTTCTGTGTTTTCCTGTACTAAAACAACGAACATACACCTTTAACTATATTTTCTTCATATTTTTGCCCAGTATTCTATTTTACCATTATAGTAAAAAAACAAAAAATGAAAAAGAATCAAGGTAAACTATTTCAGTAATTCTTATTAATAATTTTGTAGTCACTATTTACCATAAATCCAGATGATTCCTATTATTTCCAGTATAGCTGCAATCAAAATGCCCCATCCAGCACAGAAGTGGTCAATCAGATTAACCCAGTAAATTCCAGCCTACAAAAAAAAATTACTTCTAAGTATATTTTTATTAATCTTATGGCTGATGAAATATTCAGAATTGAATCTATTAATTTGACCTAAAGATGTGTTCCTTAGTTTCACCTCTGTTAAAACGTGAAAAGAAATGTTTTCAAATATGGATACAAATGTGTCTTTAAATATCTCAAAAAGGATGCATAGTTGTCTTTCATTCTATACTGGGCCACTGGAAAACAAATAAGCATTTAAAATAATCTTCCAAATGATCTGCAGTGTCTATGTGCTCGGTAGTCACTGCCAAAAAACATGCTTAAAGCCTATAATCTTATCATAATTGGGCCTCCTCCTCCTCTGCGAAATGTATTTACTATCGAAATCGTGATGGGGCTAAAACTTAGAAAACCTTGGTCCAAGGCAGACTTGGGCTCATAGCTAAAACATCCTCTTGGACTTTGGTTTCCTCATGTGGATTGTAAGGTATCTTCTAACTAATGTTGTGTGTATGAACAATGCTGTAGTATACCTGAGTCACACAGACGAGACCAAGGAGAAACAAAACCAAGCAGCAACCCAAAGTTACGGGAACCCTCATTTTCTTCATCAGTTTTGGAAATAAATCTTGAATCGTCGTTGTAATCGTTTCTTCAGAGGAAAAAAAAAAAGGCCACGTTACATGTCAACTCATCTGACAATAAAAAAATTTTTAAAAAACCGTTGCCGTCAAATCGATTCCAACTCATAGCGACCCTATAGGACAGAGTAGAATTGTCCCATAAGGTTTCCAAGGAGCAGCTGGTGAATTCCAACTGCCCTTAACCACTGTGCCACCAGGGCTCTAAGGATAAAAGCAGTCTCCATTTTTTTGGAAGTTTATAACTCATTTAGAGTAGATTTTGTCTGTTCATCAAATTCACAAATATATTTTGAGAATACACTCTAGACCCTGCTCCTAGCTTTTAAAAATCCATGGGGTCCTTCTTAGCAGTCACCACTTGTTGCTTCTGATGAAAATCAAATGCAGCTCCATTTGTTTTTGTTTTGTTTTGCTTTTTTTGGTCTGCTATATAAAGTTTTTCATTGGTAATAACTGTAAACTAACAAGCCTCTGTGGGCTGAAGTAGTTTAAAATAGGGTTAAAGGTAAGGAAGAATTCTAAATGAACTTTTAAATAAGGCGAATATTTGAATAATTGGCATGGAGACCAAACAGCATTCATCTTTAAGAAATAAATGTGTTCATGAAACAAGGAACTGGCTAAGAGTAGAAGGATGTAAAAGAGAAAGGATTAGGAAATATATTTGACATTTTAGAGGGCTCTGAAACTCAACCAGAGGAGTCTCACTTTACCCTGTAAACAGAGAAAACTCTTTAAAATGTTACGTAAGAGAGTTACATAAGAGTTGTATGAAGAAAATTGTTTCAGAATTGCTAGGCATATACCCTAGGGAAAAGCCTTCTGTGTACCATACAGCCATGTTCAAGGTAGTCATTGCAGCAGTATGTGCAATAAAAACAAATTGGAAATAATCCAAGTAAGTGCCCATTATTATGACAACAGACTGTGAATGAACTAGATTTATATATGTACGTATGTACGTGTATCAACATCGATTCATAAACCATATAAAAAACAACTGTCAGAATGATATGTATGCTATGATACTTCACATTTGTGTGAAATTTTAAAAATATATGTTACTTATGGATACATATGAAATGTATACAATCATGGACTGAATAACACACAATCCTTGGTGATGGGTGCCCTAGGACGGAAGAAATATGAGTAGTATTAGGAAAAGAAACAGGGGACTTCAAATTCATTTGTAATAGTTTATTTTTCAAAAAAAAAGGTCTGAAGCAAATATGATAAAATATGAATGTTTGTTCCTTTGGGGTGTCAAGTACATGGGTACTTTGTATTTTCTGTATTTAAAATGTAAGTTAAGAATCTTTCAGAAAGATCATTCTGAGACTAACAGCTGGAGGGGGCAATGAGGGTAAGAAAAAGATGTTTCAAGTAAGAGGAAACATGAGTAGAATATAGGTGGGATATTTTAACACCAGGAGTATTACTTACCAATGGAAGCAAATTGAGAGTCGAGACCCAAAGTCAAAAGCATGAAGAAAAATAATATGGACCAAAATGGACCAACTGGGAGTTGGGCTAGAGCTTCTGGATAGGCAACGAATGCCAAATCAAAACCTAAGAAAAATATATGGTATTTTAATTTAAATTAGTAGCCAAGAAAATTTGCATATTTAGACATTTTCAAAATAAGATCCTAGAAAAATTTCATTTCACTTTGGCAACCTAATCCAAGACATACATTATTCACCAGCTATATGAGTATGGGTGCCCTGGTGGCACAGTGGTTAAGAGCTCAAGCTGCTAACCAAAAGGTCAAAGGTTCAAATCCACCAGTTGTTCCTTGGAAACCCTATGGTGCAGTTCTACTCTGCCCTGTAGGGTCACTATGAGTCAGAATCAACTCAGTGGCAAAGGGTTTTTTGGTTTTTATATGAGTCAGTATCGACTCGACAGCAATGGGTTTGGTTTTTAGTTTTTTTTAATTTCAGTTTTTAAATTATTTGATTTGGTGGTTCTACAATGTGATAATGCAAACATGTGACATGAATTAAGCTAGTGAGACAAACTTTGTATATGGTACATTTCTTACATAATAAATCTTAACTATTTTAATGGTCTTGTTTAACTGGTTTCATTTTTGTAAGGATTAATGAAGAATAAGAACTGTCTTAAACTCCAGAAACCTAAATCACCTTATCTTGGCCTAAAAATTTTACAAGGATTTCACTTATGGAACTTTCTAGTCTTCAACTTTCTCTCCAAATGTTTACCAGAATCACTATATGCAGTGCTAGCTTAAATCAGTATATGGATACCTACAAAATTATATGTAGAGAAACTATAATTTGAATCTTGTTTTCCATTTGACATATGCTATACTTTCAGAGATGCTTTTTCTTCATTTCAGTTCTCTTATCTGATCCTTAAGGATCTCTGGTGGCAAGTGGTTAAACGCCTGTCTGCTAACTGAAAGGTTGGCAGTTCAAACCCACCAGCCACTCTATGGGAAAAAGATGTGGCAGTCTGCTTCTGTAAACAGTACAGCTTTGGAAACCCTATGGGGCAGTTCTCCTCTGTCCTAGGGTCACTCAGAGTCAGAATTTACTTGATGGCAATATGTGATCCTTAGATTATTTATATGTGATCCTTAGATTTAAGTATTTTAAAAGTTTCTCCAACCTCCCAGAGAATTAGTCTAGGATTCAGGAGAATTAATTAGCTTCCAGTATAGGCTCTATCACTTCCTAATTATTTGAGCATCTGCAAGACATATAACATTTCTGTTTATCAATTTACTCCTCTGTAAATAAGTAGCTAGATACTTGATCTCCAGGACCCCTTCTATACCCGTTATACCCATTGCTGATTCGAACTGCTGACCTTTTGGTTAGCAGCCAAGCTCTTAACCACTGTACCACCAGGGCTCCACAGGGCTCCTTCTAAGTTTGACATTCTATTAAAATCCTTCAGTTTCTCCATTAAATGATACTAACTGTAAATAAAAATTTAATAAGGAATGCCTACTTAAAAGACCTTGGGTTTTTTTCCTAAGAATCCTGTTATGGATTGAATTGTGCCCCCCGCAAATATCTGTCAACTTGGCTAGGCCATGATTCCCAGTATTGTGTGATTATCTACCATTTTGTGATCTGATGTGATTTTCCTTTGTGTTGTAAATCCTACCTCTATGATGTTAATGAGGCAGAATTAGAGACAGTTATGTTAATGAGGCAGGACTCAACCTAGAAGATTAGGTTGTTTCTTGAGTCAATCTCTTTTGAGATATAAAAGAAAAGTGAGCAGAGAGAAGGGGGATCTCATACCACCAAGAAACTAGTGCCAGGAGCAGAGCGTGTCCTTTGTACCTAGGGTCCCTGTGCTTAGAAGCTCCTACACCAGGGGAAGATTTATGACAAGGACCTTCCTCTAGAGTCGACAGAGAGAGAAAGCCTTCCCCTGGAGCTGGCACCCTGAATACAGAGGCACCCTGAATATAGACTTCCAGCCTACTAGACTGTGAGAGAATAAAACTTCTGTTTGTTAAAGCCATCCACTTGTGGTATTTCTCTTATAGCGGCACTAGATAACTAAGACAAATCCTTAGCTAGATAATTATCCCTAGCTAATGAGTTTAAAGCTAGGAAGTTCATTAATTAGATTCCTTTATAGCTGGACACGGCTCTGTACACTCAAAGACACTTGGATTTGGATCTATATGATATTGATGTGTTTTAAAAATTCAGACCCAAGACTATAACTGTACTGTAATTATTATTGTGCATAGGGGAAATATATATATATACATACATATACACATATGTATGTGTGTATATATATTAATATGAACATATGAATGTAAAGTTCTTAGCATGATGCCTGATACTTATAATAGTGTAATAAGTGGTTCATATAAAGGACTAAACAAAATCTGGAAAGAAGTCGTGTCTTCTTAAATAATTGTTCCTTAATATGGTTTTGTTTTCTCATATCATATAAGAATTATTACATTATTAAAACAAACAAATTATCTAAGATGGAAAGAGAAAGAAAAGGCATACCCTAAATCCTGAGTGGCTTAAGCAAATTTCTATAAATCATATTAGTTTCTTAGGTGAGGTGCATTGAGTTAACCTGCTGATAAAATACAGTGTTACATACCTTCTTTTACAACTTGCGAGACTTCCTTTCCAGATATATGAGCCATGTGTCCCAATATAGAAAAAATAGCAAATCCAGCAAACACACTAGTGAGGCAGTTTGTCAAACAAACTACAATAGCATCAGAGTAGCAGTTGTTATTGAACTTATTGTAAGATGATAGGGCAACTAAGCCACCCCAAGCCACAGAAAGGGAGTAAAATATTTGAGTGGCAGCATCTTTCCAAACCTGTAAGAGAAAATAATGTAATATTTAAAAGCATATACTTTTAGTTTTTCATTTGTATTAAATATTTCATATATATACAAATTATGACTATACGTTATAAATAATAGTGAACATTCAATTACTATTCAACTTTCGAAGCCTCCATGTGCCCCTTCCTGATTATATCACCTTCCCACCCTCTAGTGGTAACTGCTATCCTGACTTTTGTTTATCATTTCCTAGTTTTTCTTTTTCTTTTTGCTACATAAATATGCAAAGCTTAACAGTGTAGCATTTAGCTTTCCATGTTTTTAAACTTAAAGAAATATCAAGTAGAACCATATGAAATTTCTGTTTTTGTAAGTCAAAAATGAAAGAACGTAGGCAAATTCATATGGCTCAATTAAGTATATGTAATTTTTTAAATCATTTTTTCACTGTTGTACTATCCACTGTGTATATCACAATTTATCCTTTCTTCTGTTAATGGACATTTAGGTTGTCCATGATATTTTGCTATTACAATGTTTTCATTAACATTCTTGTGCATGTCTCCTCATACCTAGGTATGGAACTGTGGTGTTGTAGAGTATATGCATCCTCTTACTTTACTAAATATGGCTAAACTTTTCTCCCACTTTGTATTCTTACCAGCTGGGTATGAGAGTTCCCATTACTCCACATCCTTGCCAAATGTGGTCAGAATTTTTAATGTGGTCCAATGTAAGTGGCTGTGAGATTGGTTTTAATTTTGATTGCCCTAATTACTTATAAGCTTTAACATCTTGTCATGTGTTTATTTTTTTCCTGTTAAATCCCTGGACATATCTTTTGCCAATTTTTCTTTTGAGTTATTTGTCTTTTTCTAATTGACTTCTAGAAATTCTTTATACAATTTAGATACCAATCCCTTGTCTATTAAATGTACTGAAGTTTTTTTTCCTCCCAATTTGTGGCTTTTTTTTTTCACTTCCTTGCATTGTCCATTGATGAACAGAGTTTTTGTTTTGTTTTTTAATGTAGCTGTATTCATCTTTGCTTTTATGTATTATCCTTGATCTCTCTTACTTAAAATCTTTAGTCGAAGGTCATAAAAGTACTATCCTACATTTTCTTCTAAAAGATTTAAAGTTTTTAATTATAAGGTTTTAATTCACCTGAAATTGATAATATGCATATTAAGATGTGGAAATCCCATTTCATTTTTTTTTTCTAAATGAAATATCAGTTGTCCAAGAACCATTTACTGGATAGACTATCTTTTTCCCACTTATCTCCACCATAACCTCTGCCACATATCAACTCCCATATGTTAGGGATATTTCTGTGAGATTACTTTCTTGTTCACTAGTCTATATATCTATACCTATGCTAAGACCATTTTAATTACTACAGCATTATAATATTGTTTTATGTCTAGTAGGACAAGTCCTCCTCACTTCTTCAGAAATGCCTTGGCTTTTTGGTCTTTTCCTCTTCCGTATACACTTTAGAATTAGTTTTCAAGTTACATAGAAAACTGCTGGGAAATTTACTGGAAATCTACTGGCTCTACATACCAATTTAGGGACAATAAAAGAATATTAACTCTTAAGACTAGTACTAGGCTGTTTTTGAAGACCGATGATATGTTTAGATACTCCTTAGATCACCTAGTTCTCTCATTCCATGTTTTGGTTAGGGTCTCTCATGTAGCAGGCCTCATCTCTTTAAGAAGTCCTCTACACTCTTCATCTAATCCTTCCCCTTTAATATTCTCCCTTTTACAATTTACCTCTCCTATGTCTTTGCTAAAGGACAATAATTAATCTCAGAAACTAATCCACAATAATCCATTACCCCCAAAGCATAAATCTAATTGTGCAGATGTCAAATAATAGGGCTGGCATGTATTTTGGCAAATGTGTCTTTTTAGTCCATTTTAAAATAGGATTGGTTAGTGAAAAGCAATATAATATGGTGATTAAGAGTTCTGGCTCTGGAATCATAAAGAATAAAGTTTGTATCTAATACCTCTCACTCTCTTTGACTTAAATTTATTTTAACCTCTTTCAGCCTATTTATTCATCTATAAAATGAAGATAATAATGTCCTAGGGATGATATGAGAATTAAAGAGATAACACATAAAAGCACTTAGCTGTTGTTCAATGGTAGCTACTACTACTACTACTACTATTATTATTATTATTGAAAACAAACATCAATTGATAGTCACTTTCTTATACGGAAGTTGAAAATAATATTTTCCCCTTGAAAGGTATATAATATATTTCCAATTTCAATAGAAACAAAGTTGTTAGGGAGTAAAATAAATGTTATTAGATCTTCAGATTATAGCTTGATGTTAGGTTATCATCACACTATAATTGCTTTATAACAGCAGGAAGCCAATATGAAGCAAGTTGGATGGATGGATGGAAAGATAGATCAAGAGAGAGAGAGATCAAGGTTATTTCACTCAAATACAACAAAATCATATTAGAAAAGCAAGGCTCTTCAATCCCACTCCTAGGAATATACTCAAGAGAAGTAAGAGCTGTCACACTAATAGACATACGCACACCCATATTCATTGTAGCACTATTCACAATAGCAAAAAAGTTGCAAACAACCTACATGTCCATCAACAGATGAATGGATAAACATAGTATGGTGCATACAAACACACAATGGAATACTATGCAATGGTAAAGAACAACGATGAATCCCCGAAACATCTCACAACATGGATGAATCTGGAGGGCATTATGCTGAGTGAAATAAGTCAGTCACAAAAGGACAAATATTGTATAAGACCACTATTATAAAAACTCAAGAAAAGGTTTAAACACAGAAAAAAGCATTCTTTGATGGTTACGAGGATGGGGAGGGAGAGGGTGGAGAAGTCACTAACTAGACAGTAGACAAGGATCAACTTCGGTGAAGGGAAGGACAACACACAATACAGGGAAAGTCAGCACAACTGGATGAAAGCAAAAGCAAAGCAGTTTCCTGTACACATCCAAATACTTTGAGGGACAGAGTAGCCGGGGCTGGGGCCTAGGGACCATAGTTTCAGGGGACATCTAGGTCAATTGGCATAACATAGTTTATAAAGAAAATCTTCTACACATACCACTTCCATCATGGAAAGGATGGTGTTTTGTTCTTACTGGGATAGACACTTACCCTGGATATGGATTTGCCTTCCTTTCACACAATGCCTCTGCCAAAACTACCATCCATGGATTCACAGAATGCCTTGTCCACAGTTACGGTATCCCACACAGTGGCACCTGGGGTCTTAAAAGCTTGCAAGTGGCCATCTAAGATACATCAGTTGGTCCTTTTCCACTTGGAGCAAAGGAAAATGAAGAAAACCAAAGACACAAGGAAAATACTAGCCCAAAGGACTAAAGGACCACGTGAACCAGAGAATCCACCAGCCTGAGACCAGAAGAATTAGATGGTGCCGGCTACCACCAATGACCACCCTGACAGGGAACACAACAGAGAGTCCCGGACAGACCAGGAGAAAAATGTACAACAGAACTCAAATTCACATAAAAAGAGCAGACTTAATGGTCTGACAGAGACTGGAGGAACCCCCGAAACTATGGCCCCCAGATGCTCTGTTAACCCAGAACTATAACCATTCCCAAAGCCCACTCTTCAGGTAAAGATTAGACAGGACTATAAAACAAAAAGTAATACACGTGAGGAATGTACTTCTTAGTTCAATCAGATATACAAGACCAAATGGGAAGCTCCTATCCAAAAGCAGGATGAGAAGGAAGGGAGGGACAGGAACTGGTCGAATAGACACAGGGAGCCAGGGTAGAAAGGAGGAGTGTGCTGTCAGATTGTGGGGATTGCAACTAATGTAACAAAACAATACATGTATAAATTTTTGAATGAGAAATTAACTTGCGCTGTAAACTTTCATCTAACGTACAATAAAAAAAAGAAAAGCAAGGCTCTTATTTTTTGGGCAATTGCCATATTGAGAGACGAATAATACGCTTATGTTGGTTTTTGAGCCTCTTTCACTAGGTACATTCTGTAAGCATAAGTAAGGTAGGGGGACCTGAAAGTGGGTGTGGCAGGGCTGGGTTGTGTAAAAATGCTTTTGAATACTCTATTGCATACCATGATGTGTTTAAAGAGAAAGTCCAAACTGTTGATATATAATCTCTATAGCCACCAATCTTGTAAGTACATACAAGATTGTTAGACTAGGGATTAGGAAATCTTAATTCGAGTTGCACCAATTTGTTATGTAAACTTAACTACATTTGATTTTTTCTGGGTCTGTTTCGTCACTGTAAAATGAAGGAGTTTGTAAAATAATCTGACGTCCCGTCTAGCTATAAACGTGTATGGTTCTCTACCTTCCTAGAGATCTCAATAGAGTTCAGATATTCAAGGGAAAAAATAGAGAGATATGATCCCATACTTAGAAGATGGATTGCGAGGAATAATAAAAAAAAAAACCTAAGAAAAAAGTTATCATTGCTAGAAAACCCAAAGCAGGAAGAAAAAGGAATGGGATATTGTGTGTGTTGCAGGAGGGAGAGTGGATTAACTTGTATATTTCACAAGGAGCTTTCAGTTTAGCTCTGATTTTTAAACAGATAATAAGGACACAGAAACACAGACCAATATAAATTTTTCAGGATAATTTCAAGGAAGTATAAAGCTCAGGTGATCTGAAGTTTCTAAAAGCCACTTAGAGACAACCAGAAGGACTTTTCAACTGTGCTCAAAGCAGGGCTTTGAATGGGTTTGAACCGATTCAGTCATGGCCAATGAAGTAAAACTGGAACAGATTTGAATTTTTACAATTTGTATGATCCAGAACAATAACCAGAACAGGAAAAATTATGGGTTGAAGCCCTGGAATGGGAGGCTCGGAAAAGACGTAGTCAGCCCTTTCAGGAGCCTGATGCCTGAAACTGGAATATTGGCAGGACTGTGGAGAGTGACGCACATTCAAAGCGGTAAGGTCCGCTGCCATCTTTTAGCTGGGCACCGTTGTTTCCAATGGGCAACAGATTTGGTTGCTGTACAACGCGTATGCTGCCCTTGTTTTCTAAGAGGAAGATTAGGTTTCTAGCTGGGCTTCAACCTGTAATTTTTCCCGTACTAGTTATCATTCTGGTTCACCAAATTTTAAAATTTCAGGTCTGTTCTCGTTTTGTTTCCTCGGTCATATCTGAACCGGGAAGAACTGGTTCTAAGCCCAGGCTCAAAGTTCTGAGATTTAAGAAAATAATGGGCCCATTTCTTAGGGAAATGTTGGAACTATAATAATTCAGAATAACAGCAATAATTGAAATAATTGTACATTAGTTCATATTTGTATAGTAGCTTACAATTTCCAAAGTATATTAACTTATTTTATCTCATTTAATAACCTAACATACAGAAAGGGATGAATCACAACTTCCATTTTATTTGTTTCTTATTCAGCACCGAAAATAGTCTTCAAGTTGGGAAGTGATTAACAAACAAGGCTAAGAAGAATGAGGCCAAGTTAAATGAAGAAATAAATTAAGACGGCCTCTGGACACATCAAACTATGTTAATCTCCAAGCCTAAAATAACAGAATCTCATAGTTTTTAAAATACTTTAGAGCTATGGTGGTTAATCATTGTGTGAAAATTATTAGCAACAAGAAAGGTAACCAAAGACGAGAAACTGACATCTCAATTTTCAAAATTGTTTACCAGAAAATTTCTACAACAAATAATAAAATATCCGGCTTGTAAGTATTTAGAAAAGAAAACAGCACTGGTTAGAAATTAATAACATTGGTTCCACAAAGAATACCACAGCAGACTAACACTAATCTCTAATTTGAATAGCACTACTTGGATAGTAGATGATATTAACAGTGTTTCTTGATTTCAACATGAATATGATTATGGGGTTTTAGCTGGCCAGAAGCTGATTATGAGCCAAGAAAATTATGTGACTACTGAAAAAGTGAAATAATTATTAGGCTATACCGATAGAGTATACTTATTGTTAATATTCTCTTCAGTCAAAATTGTAAAAGATTTTTTGTACCCAGGATACACATAACCGTTATCTGGAGATGGAATAAAGTTAAAACAGGGTTACCCAATTGATACTCATGGAACATGTTTATGTTTCTAGTACAAGTGATAGTTTTGTATATGGAATTCTTAATCCATGCTAAATTTGTGTTTTAAATTCATAATCCATTAGACAAAATTTGATCTTACTTTTAAGATAGTAAAATTTAAAGACAATTAAAAATGTATATTAGACCACTCAACTTTCAACTAATCTTTAAAGTTACTATTAATTGTATCCAGTAAATCACACCTACATAGTCATCAATTTGGAGGTATTTATGTATGAAAGATTCTTTTTCATATTAATAAGTCCAAAATACTTTTGGTCAAATTGAATCAGTTACTTGAATGACAGTTTTCAAATCTGTTGCTAAAAATAATTATCTCAGATCCAACAAGACAGCATGAGTGTCATGTTAAAGAGCTAAATTAGACATCCTTGTTGACAACAACACTAATAAAATTAATTGCATATTTTTTGCAATCTACTACATAATACTATGGCACACTTACATGCAACCAGAGATTTTTGATACTTGTTTTTAATATTTTTCTCCTCAGATAATTTTAAACCCAAATTCAGTCTCTTACCTCAGCTTCTCTAAGTTTTGTAAAATTTGACTGTGATCCAATGTAGTATGAAATGCCTTTTGATGCACCCTCCAGAGTTGCCCCTCTTATTAACAGGATGAGTAGGACAAGATAGGGAAAAAGAGCTGTGAAATATACCACCTACCAAGGAAAATAATCAAGAGTTATAGGTTATTTTTAAAACATGATGTATAATTATATACAAATAAAGTTATTAGCCAGTTGAGATTGGTGAACTAAAACTAATGGAGATTTCAAATGGTTATTAATTAAGTCTGATGACACCAGTACTAAAGTTTGCATAATTTTCTTTCTCTTCTCCCAACTCTCAAATGATCCATTATCAAAAACATCCTGATGTATGAAGTAATATTCTCCAGGTTCATGTTGTAAATAAACAACACATCAGCAGAGATAACTTAAAATCTAAATGGAGTGCTTTCCTAAATAGATCCTTACCAATGTCTGAGGGGAATGAATCTCTCATCTCTATAAGTTACTGCATTGAGGTAGGAAGGGAACTTATTTTAAACCCTGCAATGGTTAGTATATACTCAGTCCCCAAGGAGAAGAAAAATAATTCCCTAGTATATGCCCAAATCCCATGAAAGCTCTTTAAAGTGACTAACGGACACTTGCTATTGTTATCCTTAAAGCTATTGTTGGGTGTGATAGCACAGCATCAGACTCAACATTGTGTCCAAATAAAGCATGGTCCCAGTTGAACAGACCGCCTTTGAGGCTGATTTTTCATGAATGTAGATGGTTTCTTTGATCCATAGATGTCCTGTGTTTGATAATATACCCAAGGAGATGATTTAAATACCGTCATCCAGCAACCAATAAAAATTAATCACATGGGTAAATGGCCATTAATTGACTCTTTCAATATTAACATCAAAAAGGAACAAAGAGTATGGCCCCCAGACACCCTTTTAGCTCAGTGGTGAAGTCACTTGCGAGGTTCACCGTTCAGCCGTGGAGTGGACAGCCCCATAAAACCAAATGGGACTAATGAGGCACAGCAGTCCAGGGACAAGGACTAGAAGGCAGAAGGGGACAGGAAAGGTGGTGATAGGGAACCCAAGGTTGAGTAAGGATAGTGTTGATGTGTTGTGAGGTTGTTAACCATTGTCATAGGGCAATACATGTACTAACTGTTTAATGAGAAACTATTTTGTTCTGTAAACCTTCATCTAAAGTGAGAATAGCAGCACAATTGGAAGAGCGTAGTCGATGTCACTGAACTGTGCATGTAGAAATTTTTGAAATGGTGTATCTTTGGCTATGTATATTTTCACCAAAAAAAAAAAAAAAGCTCAAGAAGGGAGAGGCTTTACATGTCGTGGGGTTGTTAACCAATGTCATAAAACAATATGCGTACTACTGTTTCATGAGAAACTATTTGTTCTGTAAACCTTCACCTGAAGTACAATAAAAAAAAAAGATCATAAAATAAAATCTTTCAAAAAAAAAAAAAGGAACAAAGAGTTTCAAAAAAAAGTGCAATTAGAAATTATTTTGGAAAGTTTCCACTGGGTTTATGATGTTCAGTGTTTTCTTGATCTAGCAACATGACTCATTACAACTCACCATTAACTGAATGTGCCATAAAATGTACCAGGAATACAAAAATACCATCCACAGTTATTCCTGTCCCCCATCTTTAAGGAAATTTCAGTCAAGTCATTACAAATACATAAGCATTCACTTTTATAGGTATATGTGCAACTGCACAGAGAAAATTTCATGGTGTTCTCTTAAATTGTCATTATGCTCTTGGAAAATTTAAAAAATAAAATGGAGAGGGAAAATATAACAGAATGTTTTTCAAAAAAGTCCTGTTCTCTGAGAGAGAAGGTTCTGAGTCAACGTCGGCAAGCTTTAACTTAAGTGATTGATTGCATAGTACAATTTTTGTCTCTCTCTCCAACTAAGGTAGTCCTGACACTATTATCCCTATATATAAAGGATCTTGACTTTCCAAACTAAGCATTGCAATGTATAATTCGATTCAAGATGTTTATTTATATAGTGGGAGAGAAATTTTTAAAATATACCCTCAAGCCTCAGAGTACTGTATCAGCTAGGAGGGTCGAAGTTATCAGTGACTGTATAACTCTAGTACTAGTTTTTGTTTGTTATGCTTTGTTTTTAACAATAGAAGTCATATGAAATATGTACTTAGATCTAGACTGTTTATTTAGAATTAACGGAAAGTTTTTCACACATTTGAATATTCCCCCCATTATTGGAAAAAAACATGCATATGATAGTGCTTAGCATTGAAATACAATGAAATCAGAAGTAGCTACATTATCATCTACTGGGTTTTCCAAATTACCTTGCCAGAAGACTTAATCCCTTTAAATAGTGCTGCTCCAACTATGAGCCAAGCCAGAAGAAGACAAAGTGCTAAATACCATACAATTACTCCAGTCTCATCCATTCCACTTGACCGTTGGAGTGTGACTTTACTGAAAACACATAAGACCTTTAATGAACAGAATCACTTGTCTTAAAAAAAATACATTGAAATTTAGGTGATTTAATATTGTAATAGCTTTCATCCAAGAGGACATTTCATGAGTTTTACATCTTATTAATACATCAATTAAAAGACCTATGAGCCTCTTATTGATACTACTTTATGGAGGGGCAAAAATAGTTCATCGAATAGCCAGGCTCTGAACTTCAGGGTTAACTGCAGCAATCCAAAGTTTCAAACCTCAGAACAAAAGGTCTACTGATTCCTAAACCTATGATTTTTTTCTAATATTTCAAAGCCCCTTTATGTGAAGAAACTAATCTTACATCAGTTTATTTCATTTTATTCATTGTAACATTTTTTTCTCAAGTTAAAGGAGAACATATTTAAAATTATATTAAATATTTTGCATATTCATCACATTTCTAGATATCATCAAATCCAAATGGTTCCATTTTTTATGCCTTTTTCAAAGGCTTTCTGTAAAATTCACCATTTTCACTGGGACATACATGAATCTAGGATCTTAATTCTGAACTTGATGTTTGGGAACATTTCAAGATGCGAACTTTTAATTAAAAGTGTCACAAAGGGCATTAACATTGAATGAGGAAGAGCTAACTTGAGGGGGAGAGTGAAGGAAGTTGAGTAAGAGTAAAAATAGGTACATGGGGTCACCAGGAGTCGGAATCAACTACATGACAACCAACAACAACATAGCGTAAAGTGAGTCAAGACAGATCATTTTAAATTAATAAAAGTAAATATAAGCCAAAATATCTAGTCTTACCACACAATGGCATTTGTAAGCAAATCAGATAACGAAATTGCAGCTTTAAATATGAATTTTGCCCTAGATACTACTCATCGCCCAACTATTTACCATTAAAACATGTTTGTCATAGTCTAAAATTTGAATATTTTCTCTTTAAAGTAGTGCCATAAATCATTACTGACAGTAATATTAAATAACTAATTTATAAATGACAAATTGTTGACTATGAGCTAATTTTTTGAGGAACCCTGGTGACGCAATGGTTAAGTGCTTGGCTGCTAACTGAAAGGTCAGCAGTTCTAACGCACCAGCCTCTCCGAGGTAGAAAAAACCTAGCGATCTGCTCCCATAAAGATTACAGCCTAGAAAACCCTATGGGACAATTCTACTCTGTCAACTGGGGCCTCTGTGAGTCCGAATCAGCTCAACGGCACCCAACAACAACAACTACTCACCAGCTCACACAGAATTGGTAAGCATTTGAGTTAAATAAAGTGTAACCTACCGAGATCCCCCTTTTTTTCCAATTTGAGTTAAGAAAGGGGCTGATCAATATGTTGTTGCTGTTTATAAAAACTTGTTAATAGCATCTGCTTAAGAAGTAGATCATCTAGTGTACTTACTTCCAATATTGTTCGCTGGGAAGCTGCCCAGGCTCATAAACTTGGCTGCCATTGATGCAGGTAAAATTGTTGTTGTCTACCCAGCTTTTATTCATTTGAATGATCTCACTCGCGTTTATGCTCACATTACAGAAAGTTACTAAAAAATGATTATAAAAAATACACACAAAGACACATATTTAGTTTCAGAAGAGTACTTTCCTGGAAAAAAAATTTAATGGTAAAATATTTAAATGTCTGTATAAATTCTTCCTTAGTGAAGGTGGGGTATAAATCTTACAAATGGAATAAGCCATGTACATTCAACATCTTAAATCTTTTCTACTACTAAGCTGGGGGTGAGTATGAAAATCTCTGCCCTTTTAAGTTGTGATTATGTTTATAGCAATTACAGCTATAGAGTAACAATTGTTTTAGTTGGGATTTAGTACTCTAAGTAACTTTTAGCACATGAATTTATGTAACCTATATAGGTGAAGTAACATCTTTAAATTCCAAAGATGTGGTAAATCTTTATAAATTTATTCTCTAATATACACAGGTGGGAGCCCTGGTGCTACAGCCAGAATGCTCCTTAGAAGCAAGGATGACGAAACTTCGTCTCACATGCTTTGGATGTTATCAGGAGGGATCAGTCCCTGGAGAAGGACAACTTGCTTGGTAAAGCGGAGGGTCAGTGAAAAAGAGGAAGACCCTCAACGAGATGGATTGACACAGTGGCTCAACAATGGGCTCAAGCATAACAATGATTGTGAGGATGGCACAGGACCAGACAGTGTTTGGTTCTGTTGTACATAGCGTTGCTATGAGTCAGAACCGACTTGACAGCACCTAAAAACAACATGCACAGGTAATCCCAGTAGTAATAGTCTTCATTACTGATGCCACATTACCCCAAAGATTAGCAACATATGACAAAGACAACCCTTACTGTCTCCTGAGACATGCTGCTACTATTATAGGTAGCACCTTTATCGCTCTATCACTGTCTCATTTTCTCTTCTCTCCTGCCCATGCCTTGGGCCTGCAATAACTACTCCTAGGCATGCCTTAGCCTTGCTGGCTACCCTCAGATTAACATACGCATTAATCAATTTTCAGATTAAACATGCCTTACTCTGCTTTCCCAAAGACCTGTGGCCCCCTTAAAATTGCACCTAAATTGGTTAGAGAATTTAACCCTTTAGGCTTATTTAGAAAATATAAAAGAATGATACAGATTTTACAATATTTAAAAAACAAATGTTTTTACCTATAGGTGATCTGCTACAGTTTTCATCTGACCAAGAAGGAGAACAAGTTGCCCATGGTAGTTGACTTCCAAAGGAAGCAAACAGGTAGTAAAGACTATAGGCGATTATGACATTGTAATAAATGGTCACAAAAATGGATATCAAGACCATTGTAATTCCTACACCTGGAAAAGAGAACAATTAAAATAAAAAAGTCATTTTCCTTTGCTAATTCATAAAAATTTGCATCTCCAATTCCACAAAATCTTTGATAAAGGCCATTTCAGATAACTGTTTGAGGGAGGTAATACTGTCTGAGGAGCCCTGGTGGCACAGTGGTTAAGCATTCAGCTGCTAACCAAAAGGTTGGCAGTTTGAATCCACAAGCCGCTCCTTGGAAACCCTATAGGGAAGTTCTACTCTGTCCTATAGGGTCGCTATGAGTCAGAATTAACTCAACGGCAATGGGTTTGGTGTTTTTTTCAGCTTACTTCCCAAATTTAAAATTATTTTGATGATTGCCTTTTTGAGACAGTTTTTCAGTTGATTAGAGAAAGGTCTTGAGGCTAAGGCAGAAGACCAAGATTCACATTAAAAAAAAAAAAACAAACCCATGCCCTTTACTGTTTCTTATTCTGTCTACAAATTCTTGTTAGAATGGGCGCTATTTTTGGAAAAACAATGTAAAACTCATATCCTATTACTTAATGACCAATACCTACATCTTCATCGATAAACCAATATTTTGATAGGTAGAAAATGAAGTGTCTGGATTAAAGTTTTGAAAGGATACGGTACAATATTTTTACAAGTACATGTAAAAAAAGATTCAGTAACTCAGAAATAATCTGATTTTGAAGTTGCAAAATTTCTTTAACTCATTAGTTTCAAAATGCAGTTTAAAATACTGACTGTAACTCCTATGCTTGAGACTAGCTTTTGTGGTAGTTTCTCCAATACTTCAGCACAATATTCTATTCACCCCACTATGAATTTATTTTTGATGTTGCATTTGGGTTTTTACAAATGGTTTTCAGCAGCTAGTACATACCAAAATGATATCTAATCTTCAGACAGAAAGGCAGTTTTATTTTTAATCACAATCAAGGCTTTTTTTTTTTTTTTTTAAACTTCACCAGTGCCCTATTCTACTAGGAGCATTTAAGAAAAAAATACAGTGACCTGCCCTTCAGCTTTTCTGAATCAGGCAATGTGAAAGATATGCAAAAACAGTAAGACAAAGGCTGCACTTTAAGTAGAAAAAAGCCAGAGCCATGGAGCTCGTGCACAACAGGGCTATGTACAAGGGAATTTGAAAGGATAAAAGAGAAAAATAATGACACCCTTACAACCCTCTCTAATGTCCTCCATAACCATCCCCAAGACATATCTGCAGCCCTAGATAAGCAGAAATACAAATAAAAATTTGATTTTTAAATTCCACTGTGGCAAACTATATAGGAAAGCAACAACAATGCATGCTTCTTTGCCTTAGCACATCAAAATTTTAAATGCTTTTTTCTTCCACGTAGAGAGGGCAGCACAAATACACCAATGAGAAATAGACAACAAGGAAAACACTTTAAAACCAACCTTGAAACAATGGAAGAATCCTCCAAACTGAAACTGGACCTAAGCTAGCAAACTGTCCCAGGGAACACTCTAAGAAGAACAAAGGTAAACCAGCCAAGGCTAGCATAATCGTATAAGGTATTAAGAAGGCACCTAGAAAAGAAAAAGAAAAAGAGCACAATTAACATCTCAAAATCTTGACGGCACTTTGACAACCACCAGAATAATTTTTAAAGCATCTTGATGTAGTGGAGTCACAGAGTGCTGGGTTTGGGTCCCAAATTCACTACTTTCTCTGATAAAGTAGCTGATTCTCTAAACCACCTTAGATTCCTCCTCTATAAAATGGGGATGCTAACAAGGTTGATGTGAGTATTTAAAAACAGTAGCCTATATAAAGTAATCTACAGAAGGCTTTGGAGTCAGACGGAACTAAATTAAAACTGCCTCCACCATTTACCAGTTATGTGACCTAGGGCAATTTACTTAACTTCCAATGGGAGAACAATACTGATCAGTTTGTGGTAAGGGTTCAGTTACATAGTCTATGTGAAACACTTAGCAAAATGGCTAGCACATAGTATAATATTCAATGCTAATTTCCTCCTTTGTCTTTAAAAATAAATGGTCTAATTTTAAGACACAGGGTTCAAATGCAAAACTTGGTTCATAGGGGGTGCTATTGCAATTAAGTTTGTTATTTCTCAAATAATAACACAGGTCTTCATTCAATGTTAGTAAGAATTGTATTGGTTTTGTTAGAAGAACCTGAACTTTTTTTGTGTGTGTGTGCTTTAGGTGAAACTTTTTTTTTTTTTTGTACTTCAGGAGAAGGCTTACAGAACAAATAGTTTCTCATGAAACAGTAGTACACATGTTGTTTTATGACATTGGTTAACAACCCCACAACATATTAACCCTCTAAATT
>NW_004444004.1:10504178-10548109 GCF_000243295.1 Trichechus manatus latirostris | reverse complement strand
TTTGTCTCCCACTGGACGCTCCGTGAGGCTGCTTTCTCGTACCCCCGTTTGCTGGTCTCTGATAGGAGTCCAAGATGGTGGATCCGCGCTGCGTTAGTTGGTAGGGGACCTCTGCATGAATCTCTCCTCGCTCTCCGTTCTCTTTCAGTATTCTCACTCCATTTGGTGCTCGTCTGAGTTCTTTATCTCTTCATTTGATGTTCTATGGTTTCAGGATTGTTGCATTCTCTGTTTGGTTTAGTTTTTCGGATCTTTGCTGTGGAGGGACGGCGTGCTGCTTCTACCTAGAGCACCATCTTGCCGGAACTCCTTTAGGTGAAACTTTTACAGCTCAAGTTAATTTATCCTACAAAAATTTATACACACATTGTTATGTGACATTAGCTGCAATTCCTACAATGTGACAGCATGCTCCCCCTTTCCACCCCAGGTTTCCTGTGTCCATTCAACCAGTTCCTGTCCCTTCCTTCCTTCTCATCCTGCCTCCGGACAGGAGCTGCCCATTTGGTCTCTTGTATCTGCTTGAACTAAGAAGCACACTCCTCACGAGTATTATTTTTTGTTTTATAGTCCAGTCTAATCTTTGTCTGAAAGTGGGCTTTGGGAATGGTTTTAGTTCTGGGTTAACAGAGCATCTGGGGGCCATAGTTTCGGGGGTTCCTCTAGTCTCTGTCAGACCATTAAGTCTGGTCTTTTTATGTGTATTTGAGTTCTGCTCCACACTCTTCTCCCAATCCGTCTGAGAAGAAGTTGAACTTTTAAGATGTATTCATATTTAACTCTCAGTTTCATAGGGACTTAATCTCTCACATTTAGATTATCGAGATCTCTTTTATTTTTTAAACTTTATTTTTTTTCTGCCCACGTTTGGGGCATAACATTGCTCATTAGAACCTTTACCAGACTGTAGGTAGAAGCAGGGACAGAATATTAAACTTATTGTATCATATACTTTAGAAGTCTTGGCAAAAGATTTGATAAGAAAATATGGGGATCAATGGGTAAAAACGAACTTTTAGATTATGTAAATTCCATTTTTCCATGTTGTATTTTTCCTCTTCTGCACTCAGTTGCTAACCAAAAGGTTGGCAGTTAGAACCTACCCAGCAGCTCTGTGAGAAAAAGACCTGGCAATCTGCTTCTGAAAACATTAAAAAACCAAAACCAAGCCCGTTGTAATCGAGTCAATTCCAACCCATAGTGACTCTATAGGACAGAATAGAACTGTTCCACAGGGCTTCCAAGGCTGTAATCTTTAAAAAAGCAGACTCCACATCTTTCTCCCGCAGAACAGCTGGAGGGTTCAAACCACCGACCTTTTGGTTAGCAGCTGAGTGCTTAACCACTGCTCCAGAAGGGCTCCTTTTTGTAAAGATTACAGCCAAGTAAACTTTATGGGGCAGTTCTACTCCATCATATGGGATCACCATGGGTCAGAATTGACTGGACAGCACCCAACAACAATAACATTCTTCATACTATAGTACTGTAACATCATACCTAGGAATTACATTTTTCTAACCTTCAAAGTATATTCTACTAAAAATAATGAGACAATACAGTACTTGTTACATACTCATAGTTAAGTGGCTGTACTTTAATGCTAACCCTGCAAGTCACTAGGCAATAGGAACAAATATTTTTGTATAGATGATGCAATGTACATACCATCATTACTATGACTAATAGAAGTGCAAGTCCTATCAATGATAAATATGAAGAAAAACAAATACAAAACATCTCTGTTTAAATACATCAGTAAGCAAACTTTTACCAGCCGACACGGACAGGTATTTTGAAAAAAAAATTGAATACTCCCTTCATTGTTATATGTGCCTTTTCATCTATTATATTATTTTACCATTAATAATAACCAAAAAAAAAAAAACCCAAACCCATTGCTGTTGAGTCGATTCTGACTCACAGCGACCCTATAGGACAGAGTAGAACTGCCCTGTAGGGCTTCCAAGGAGCGGCTGGTGGATTTGAATTGCCAACCTTTTGGTTAGCAGCCGAGCTCTTAACCACTGTGCCACCAGGGCTCCTAATAATAACCATAATTGATCAATTGTTAATATAACATTGTAGACACAAATCATTAATACTGTTGACCTAAACCCTGTTTTATAAACTGTTAAAAAGAATCTACAGACAAAAATGTTTTCAGATTTTAGCAAAAGTTTCTCAAACCTGGCCATATTTTTTAACCTTATCTATATACATTTGACAAATTTGAATTTAATGTTTCTCTCCTACCCTTGGGCAAAAGAGAAAGAAGCAGTTGGGAGAGCCTAGAGCATCTAGTACCCAAATGATGTGATCTTTAAATATTGAGAGTCAATTTGGTATTTTAATTTTTGTTATATAAGAAATGGGAAAGAAACAACACCATACAATAAATAATACTATTTGGCCTTGGATCTATTTTAAAATCCTCTGTTAAAACTAGTTTAATATCATTCCTGAGAATTTATGGTGACTACTGAATATACTTATAATGTCAAGTCACAGGGAACTTCTACACTAAATATGAGCACATGAGACTGGAAAGGCCTTAGGAAATACCCACCAAAAAGATTGTGTCTGCTGACTCATTTTCTAGCTGAAACATGTACCAAACCCATGACTGAACAACCTATGCTCCAGATAGGGAAATGTATGCCACTAACACTTAAAGGGTTTGATAAACAGAGCCCCTTTCTTCACATTGGTCCCTGAAGGCCAATGTGAATGTTTGAATGTAACCAATTAAATAGGAATGTAAGATTAAAATATCACCACACCACCCAGAAAAATAATTATACTGGCATAGGTTCACTGGTACACAGTTATGAAATGTAAGAGCATGTCACCTCTACACTTCTAATAGAGCCTGTAATTCCAAGTAAATAAAATATGGTGTAAGTGAAAAGTTGTTTCCACATTATGAGAGAACTATGCAATTCATTTTGTTTCCCTTTGTGTGTCACATCAGAATTATTTTTTTCTCCTTGTTATAATTGAGTCTACTTTAAATGATGTACAATGTAAAAACAGTATTGTTTTGCAGGAATAAAACACCTGGCTTCGAACTAACCTCTATTGCATTTTAGAAGGATCTTCCACACGGTCAATCCAATTTGAAATCCATGTGACTGAATAATAATGCAGCTTAACATACTAAACCTTTAATTACTTCTTAATCAACTCCTTCCAAGCTTAAATTTTCAAAATATAATTCTTCATTCTACTTAAGCAAACAATTTAATTAAGAGTTTCTTTAAAAAAAAAAATTTCCCCTGCCTTTTTCTTTGATTCAGCTATAAATTAAGCAACATACAACTTGAGCATGAACAGATTATTATAGGAGCATACATAAATCAGGAATAGTAAATCATAGTTAAAGGTTACATGGGAACTCAGGGGTGCCAAATATAAAACTTTATCAAGTTTATATATGAGGATTCTATGAAGACAAACAGCTTCCTAACCTGAGCTAGTAGCTGAGTCTAATAATGTATGCAGTAGGCTTGCTTCCTCTTCAGCAGTGACCTTTTCCCCATCTCACCATCCTCCCACTAACCCAAACTATCACATCTCTTTCCTCAGCTCTGAAAATATCCTCAGAGGCCACACAGCACGTCACTTAAAACTGGAGGGGAAAGAAGTTGAAGTGGAGAAAAGAATACCTCCGCCGTTGTTGTAGGTCAGATATGGGAATCTCCACACATTTCCCAATCCCACTGCATATCCAACCATAGAGAGAAGATAATCCGATTTTTTGGACCAGTTACCACGGTCCAGATTCTCATCATTTTCACCAACATGGAAATTCTCAGATGAAGCCGTCACTTTCTGGGAAAGGGAAAATACCAACAGCTGTCTTTCTTCCATTAGATATTCCACAGAATCATAATTTAACAAGTCCATAGAGTAACAGGAGAGAGAGAGAGGAGAGAGAGAAAAAAAAGATAGCAGAGTTCCAAAAGGAACTCTTTCCAAAGTTAAGGGGATTACTGCTGATGGTTGCTTTTACCTTACAACATTTACCCCTTTGCTTGAAATGACAAAAGTTCTATAGGTGGATATTTTTACTACTCCTTTAGCTGAGATCATCCAAATTTTAGTGAACAGGTTACATATTGAACCCAGCCATGAGGGGGACATGAAGGAAGACAAATCAGATTTCAAATACAAAAGTCTTGAAGATGAATTAGGAAAAATCAACACTCTTGAGATTGTAGTCGATCTTTAAGAGGAAGGATCAACTATAGCTTCTACTGAAAAATAAAATTTCACAGACTCCTCTTCCTCTATGGCTGATCATTTAGGTGTTTGGAATTAAGGTAAATTTAATTTATCTCCCTATCTTGGATCAAAATCGGTGCTTTTCTGAAAGCCACAGAATAATATGCAGAGCCAGATTAACTCTCCTGTCCCACCAGGTGGAGTAGTGCTCTCTACTTGGAGTAGAGGAGTGGCGGGAGGGGGGAGGTTCTCTCCCAAATCTGTTAGCTTTAGGGTATAGAATGTTACTCGGGTCTGATGAGGACACTGCACCTTTCCATCTCCCTCCAGCATAGACTAAAGGCTAGGCAGTCTGGAGAGGGACAGAGAACAGGATTTTGTGGGCCCACTGGAGGCAGAGGATGAGGTGCCCCTAAATCCTGTAACTACGGAATAAGAGCTCTTCTCTTTTCCCTCTATTCTCTGAGGACACCTCAGACACACTTCAGGGCAGGTGAACAGAGATGTAGAGAACGAAGAACAGCCACAAAAAGCAAAGACTGAGAATTGTCCCCCTTAAATTTTCCCCTCCCAGGCCCTCCACACCTTCCGCAGCTCCCAGACCCCTACCTCCTTCCCCCTGCACTTGAAGGAGCTTGGGTACTTCAACTTGTTCATGGTTCACTCACTCCCTCGGCTCGCTCCGCCTAGTCTCGCAGTCTGGCTGAGCTGGACGGGTGGCAGGTGCACACTCCCCTGTTCCTACCTGCCAGAGTGATCCGCCTTGCCCAGGGGTGGGACCATTTATGGAAGGAAGCTCTCCCCTCCCCCTCCTTGGATCTCTGTCGTGTCAATTACCGGAAGGGGCCAAAGTGAGGCTCTGGTTTTTCCCCAGGTAAGCTGGCTTGTAGCAATCCCCTGCCCTGGCCCGGGGGGAAAGGGCTGGGCTGCTAGAGAGCAGAGCAGCCTGAGCTGAGAGGACAGCCTTGGACTGAGAGCCTTGCTGGTGCCTTCGCAATCTCGCCTTTCCGGGGTTCCCTGCTTCCTCCTAAATTTGGCCTCTCAGTCTGGTCTCTGTCCTAGGGCCAAGTGCTGATCTCCACTGGTGCTGGAGTCGGGGAGGGGACAGTCAATGGGACCAGTTCTGTTCCCCACGATGCTCCTGAACAATCCAAACCCCACATTCTACCCTGGTTTCCTTAAGACCCTCGAATTTCCGAAAGTCTCGCCCCTCACTAGAAAGCACTCAAGTCCCTGGAGCAAACGCTGCTCCCCAGAGGCAAAGCCCCTGAATTGGGCACCTTGAAAAGCAGCCAGCTGAGGTAAAATTACCCATCTGGCTCTGCCTGAAAAGAGCAAATTTGAGCCTATGTCTCAGGCTCCTCTCTCAGCCTTTGGGACAGCATTACCTTTCACAGGGATTGTTTTGTGTAGTATTTCAAAGAAGCCAAACAAAAACAAATTATTGAGCAGGTTTATGGGAAATTCTAACCTTAACAAAAGGCTCTACTCTGTAAAAAAGATGAGGCCTAGAATGTAAACTATGAGGGAACATCCCAGTTTGACCACAGAGGAAATAATTATTATAATGCTATTTACCAATATAGCACCTTTTATCCGGAAACTCAGAAGATTTAAACTCAAATCGCCCAGGTAAAAGAAGGTGGTGGCAGTTCTATGAAACACAGGACAAGTCAATGCCCACAGTGGAACCAGCAGAGAGTCAAATTCTGTACCCTATGTGCAGCTTCTTTGTTCTCCACTGACAGACAAGAATTTTCCATTTGCAGTAGAAATATGCCCTGGGGAATCTGGGCCAGTAAGGCAGAGTAAAGTCCATGAGGGAAGTGGGAAGGTAGTAAGGAGAAATTTCAGTAAGTTTCTAACTTTGCCTTGGACATAGCATAGGCTAGTATGTGTGTGTAAGCACGAGTGCGTGCCTGTTAGTATTATATACCATTGACCTGTCTTAGACATAGAAGCAACAACAACAAAAAACCTGTTGCCATCTAGTTGATTCCGACTCCTAGCGACCCTATAGGACAGAGTAGAACTGCCCCATAGGGTTTCCAAGTAGCGGCTGGTGGATTCGAACTGCAGACCTTTTGGTTAGCAGCCGAGCTCTTAACCACTGTGCCACCAGGGCTCCTAGACATAGAAAAGAGGGGTTTATAACCCTTTTTACAAAAGGATGAGCTGAAAAGCAAATCTAATAGCATCTACCAAAATATTCAAGTTCCATAGAAATAAAAGGGACCCACCATAGGGCACTGCAAACAGATGGCAACTGGGGGAATAGAAAGAGACAAGGAATCCTAGGAATAGAAAAATTAAGTGACCATAAGTCAGGGGTAGGTGCAATGCAGAGGAAACAATCAGCAATTTTTCCTGCCTGTTATTGAGAAGCTTATCAAACCTTTGAGTGTTTAGGGCATCTGGGACATAAAATTTGAAACAGAAGGTGTTTTAGAAAATGTACTGGTGTGTTTTTGTTTGTTTGCTTGTTTTTAGTGTGTTATTCTGATTGTCACACATAGCTTCTCATGACCTGGTCCTGACCACCCTTTAGTGTCATTCCTTGCCATTCTCTATCTCAAATTCTTAAGCGTGTGTGTCCTTTCCTATGCATGCCCCTACATGCTGTTTCACACCTCTGTGCCTTTGCTCACGCTATTTCTTCTGGGAATTCCGACCTCCTAGTCAAGTGGCTAACTACTACTGATCCTTTAGGACTCTGCTTAGCTGTCACCTCTTCCAGGTCTTTCCACGATGGTTTCTCCTCTTATCTCAGATGGGATTTAGATGCCCCTCCTCTGTAGTCCTATCTACCTTGCACTCTTTTTACATTATGTGAAATCATTTGCATACAGTCCCATAGTCTGTGAGTCCTTTGTGAGTAGGGAGACTATCATTCCTGTATTCTCAGTACTTAGCACAGAACCTGACACAGAGCAAGTGCTCAGTAAATATTTATTAGAAAATTTGACTTTGACAGGCCATTTAATGACTTTGTTGTCAAACAAGGGAAAAGACACCTGGTCTAGTATCCACCCCACAAGAGATCATGAAATACCAGGAGCGGCTTCTCTATTTTGGGGGGTCTGACTTCTAACTGATGAACAAGTTGTGTTAATGAATTATTTATTCATTTGGAACTTGATATTAACCACTTTATTTAAAAAAAAAAAAAACCTCACTCAGAGTCAAAACATTAGTGAATTTTTTTCTAAAATAGTTTCCTTCATTCCTAAGAAGCAAGAACTACTTAAGACAATCACATAGATACGCTTGAGGCCAGAGAAGGAGGTAATGATTCTCTAGCTGAATCAACAAGTGAATGGACAGAAAAAGACACGCTAATATCATATAGAATATACAGAATATAAAGGATAACATGCCAGAGAACTCTAGAAGGAAATGATAGCTACTGATGCACAATTTCTTACTGGTACTTTCTCAACAGGTAAAGTGAATCTGTTGCATTTTATTTTATTTTTTTACTTAGCTGTAGCATACCATAGAAATTTTTAAAAATATAAACTTTATATTAACGTGTAGCCTGCATACCAAAAGTACACAAATCATAAGTGTACAGCTCAATAAATTTTTGCAAACTTAATACACCCATGTAAATAGCACCTAGTTCAAGAAACAGAATATTACCAGAACACCATACTACCCCTGGTTACTCCCCAAGGGTCACCACTATCCTGAGTTTTAACACCATCATTTTGCCAGTTTTCAAACTTTTTCTAAATGGAATATTATAGTATGTATACTTTTGTGTCTGACTTCTTTTCACTTATGTTTTGGAGATCCAGCTATGCTGTTGCATATAGCTGAAGTTCATCTATTATCATTCTGAATAGTATGCCAATGCATAAATATACTGAAATTATCATCTTACTAATGGAGTTTGGACTGTTTCCAGATTGAGGCTATTTTGAATAGTGACCCTATGAGCTGTCTTGTAATGTATCTTCTGTATGCATTCCTGTAAGGTATAGACTTCGAGTGGAATTTCTGAATCACAGGATATAATACATTCAGCTTTAGTAGATGCCACCAAACAGTTTTCCAAAGTGATTTTCCAATTTACATTCCCACCACCACTACTGCATAGAATTTTAAATGCCACATGGAATGGGCTGTGGAAAAAAAGAGAAGGAAAATGGGAGCAAAGGGATGCTTGATAGGAAAAGAGAAGAAAGAATTACTAAGCCAGGTACCGTGCTAAGTGCACTACATTTATTATCCCATTTAATTCTCATAGAAACCCTTTGAGGTAGGACCTATTATACCCCTTATTTTGCAAATGAAAAAATTGAGATTCAGAGAAGTTAAGTGACCTGCACAAGGTCACACAACTAGTAAGCAACAGAACTGAGATTTGCAAACTATCTGACTCTAAGTCTACGCTGTCAAATGACTCTAATACAAGAAAATGAGGGTAACACATTGGAAAATGCTTTGTCTGTGGCATTCCTGCTGCCCAAGGCTTGGTCTTCCATCAACATGAATGATGACACGGCATAACTAGGCATCACTCGACCCTCCATATCCTACAGAACACCACATATGAATAAAACTGTTTAACCTCATCTTCAGTAAGATTGAAAAAACTTCTCTGTATTTCCCCCTTGAAGGAGAAATCACAACTTAGACAACCTGTGTGTGCCTCCTTCGCAACTATTTGCCTGCTGAGTCTCACATTGTCAATTTGCAAGGATCACTCACAAGAGGCTCGGATTTAATTGATTCGTAGTGAAGACGATCAGTGCTGGGTGCCCGAGGTGAAGCTGGATTTCAGTAGCTGCAGCTGAGAAACAAAGACTGTTGTATATTGCTCTTTAACGTGTCATAAACATGGGGTTTGGAGCCTCAGAACACCTAGATGCTTCACTGACACATCCCATCCAATGTAGCTTTTTTTTCCCCTAAGTATCTTAACCAAACCAAATCCTTAATATAAGATATGCCTGAATCACACTGGGCAATGGAGCTAATGTGACTTAAACAGAAAAAATCAAGAATTTTCTCACCCAGGACAGAGAGGCTCTTTCTACAGTTCAATATTTATTCTTTCCATCACACTGAAACTTTGATTATGTAGCCATTAGAGGTACTCTTTAAATTGTAAGTAACAATGAATGAACATTTTAATTTGACCCAGTTATCTGATATTATTGTGATGATGCATTAAAGGAGAGAAATACTTAGTCTTCAGTCTTGATACACTGGTATTTCTCCTTTAAATAGCATTGCTGTAAGGCATGCTTACTGCTGGTTTGCATTTACAATAGTGAACTTTATCAGAATTATGTGCCCTAGCTCTTAAACATCTAAGAGCTTAAACATTTAGAGAGCTTTGTCCCTAATCTCTTGCTTTCCCACCTCTAAGGACATAATTCACTTCATGTGGTTCACAGAATAATTGCTCTTACTTCTCTTAACTTCTTAAGTAAAAACAAGCATAGTAAACATAATTTTATACGGAACTTAACTGAAATCCACCTACTAGAGTCCTTTGAGAAGGTAAAATCAATTGAACAATAATGATGTTAATACTATCTATGTTCAGGTGTAGGTATTTTCAACATGCTCCTGGTGGCTCACTGGTTAAGAGCTTGGCTGCTAACCAAGAGGTTGGCAGTTCGAATCCACCAGCTATTTCTTAGAAACCCTATGCGGTAGTTCTACTCTGTCCTGTAGGGTGGCTATGAGTCAGAATCCACTTGACGGCGACGGGTTTGGTTTAGGGGTTATTCTAATTAATGAAGATTGAATTGGAAACACCGCTAGTACATATTATGAAGAACTGGAAAAGGAAATGCTATGAACAAAACCAATCATGTGTATAAAGCATAACATTTATTATTTCTTGCTTGGCTGAAGTTTTTTAACATAAAAGTGGTGTCCAGTAGAATGTCTAATAAGTAAGCAATATAATGCAGTTCTTTCCTCCTTCACTAAGCACAGCGATACATAAGCTTCTTTTTGCTAAAACTGACATCTGGAGGACTATCTGAGGCCTCCTTCATCTATGCACTTTCTTTTATCATTGAATGTCGGGAAACTGGTTTGTCTGTGTTTTCTTACTGTCAAACAATACTGTCACCAACAATAATAATATTACTGTCTGTAACAATAACAATAACTACCACCACAATAATAATCCTATCAGCTGCCATTTTATTGAGCAGCTACTATACGTGTGTTATTTTCAGTCCTCACAACAACTCTGCCAACTAGGTACTATTATTATCCCCATTTTTGTATATGAAAAAACAAGCCAAGAGAGGTGAAATGACTTGTTCAAGGCCATAGGACTGGAAATTGTAGGGGCTAGAATTCAAATCAAGTTCTGTTAACAGACTCTGAATTTTTTTCAGTAATCATACTATGGGGTTTCTCCTTCCCACCTCAGTCTCTCCTGATTATTCCATAATTTCTATTCCTCCCCTCTTCTGTTTACTTCTATTTCTTCTTCCTTTATCCCTTGTCATACCTCAACCAGCCCATCTTCCAGACAGGTTTTTGTTTCTCCCAGATTTTCCTCCTTCTAACTAACCCTCCCTTTTCAGTCAGTCTATCCTTAAAACACAAACAAAAGGTAATGAGTATTCATCACCAGCCTTGACAGATAACACCTTAACACCAGCCAACTATCTCACTGCTCCAAGCTCGAGATCCCTCCCCAGAGACTGCTGAAAGAAGAGGGGTGATTCAGTGTACAAGCCAATGGGAACTGTTTAATGGGCTTTCCTACCCACAATCAGGGATTAGTTTATGAACCAGCACCAGGACCTCTGCCAACACCCATTGTGGGGCCTATAAAGAAAGTGGAGCACAGCTCTATAAATCAATCATCTTATAGTTATAAATATCAATGGGGTGTAGCAAGCAGTAACTGGTTATCAGGAGTTCAGGCTGCCCATGACCCTGTGTTATTGGGATATTGTTGTTTTCAGACTTAGGAGTGGTGATACACCTGTCTTGTGATTACACAACACCAGCTAATGCCTGACTCATTTGTTTAGCTCCTTTGTGTCTAGAAATGAAGGGAGCTATGCGGTTAAGACTTACTGTGAAATATCAGTGAAAAATGCAGTAAAAATGAAAATAAAGCTTCTTTCATAACAACATTCCATTAAATCATTTTAACAACTGGAGCTGCTCATTCCAATGAGGTACACCAGGTGAAATAGTGCAGGGCATATTAGTACTGTTTGTCTAAATAGTCAATAGAAACACTCACATTGCTGTTTTGTAACATCTTAATGCAAAGAAGGAGCCCAGGTGGCATAGTGGTTAAGAGCTAAGGCTGCTAAACAAAAGGTCAGCAGTTTGAATCCACCAGCCACTCCTTGGAAACCCTATGGGGCAGTTCTACTCTGCCCTATAGGGTTGTTATGAGTCAGAATCAACCCAACAGCAACAGGTTTGTTTTCTTTTTTAATGCAAAGAAAGCTATGGAGTCATAAAAATAGCAACATTTCCTGATGTAGGTACTAAATCCTATTACCTATTCTGACCAGTATGCCCTTTAGGCCACCACTCATCTGTCAATTTGTCATACTGTGGTGACTTGTGTGTTGTGGGATGCTGAAAACTGACACAGGTATTTCAAATACCAGGAGGGTCACCCATGGCGAACAGGTTTCAGCGGAGTTTCCAGACTAAGACAGACAAGAAAGAAGGACCAGGTGGTTACTTCTGAAAAAATTGGCCAGTGAAAACCTTATGAACAGCAGTGGAACACTGTCTACTATAGTACCACAAGATGAACCCCGCAGGTTGGAAACCATTCAAACTACCATTGGGGGAGAGCTGCCTCCTCAAAGGATGGTCGACCTTAATGATGTGGATGAAGTCCTTTCAGGGCCTTCATTTGCTGATGTGGCATGACTCAAAATGAGAAGAAACAAGATCCATTAATAACTGGAACATGGAATGTATGCAGTATGAATCTAGGAAAATTGGAAGTCACCAAAAATGAAATGGAATGCATAAAAATCAATATCCTAGGAATTAGTGAGCTGAGGACTGGTACTGGCCATTTTGAATCAGACAATCATATGGTCTACTACACTGGGAATGACAAATTGAAGAGGAATGGCATCCCATTGATCCTCAAAAAAAGAACATTTCGTATGAGAGACCTCTACTGTAAAAACACATGTAAACGTTTACACACAAAAAGAAACAATCTTTGTTGGTTACGAGGGATTGGGAGAAACTAAATATACAATAGATAAGTGGTAACTTTGGTGAAGGGTAAGACAGTACACAATACTGGGGAAGCCAGCACAACTTGTACAAGGAAAGGTCATGGAAGCTCCATAGACACTTCCAAACTCCCTGAGGGACTGAATTGCTAGGCGGAGGGCTGTGGGGACCATGGTCTCAGGGAACATCTAGCTCAACTGGCATAACACAGTTTATAAAGACAGTGTTCTACATTCTACCTTGGTGAGTAGTGTCTGGGGTCTTAAATGCCTGTGAGCAGCCATCTAAGATACTCCACTCGTCCCACCCTCTCTGGAACAAGGAAGAATGAAGAAAACCAAAGACATAAGGGAAAGATTAGTCCAAAGGACTAATTGTCCACAGCTACCAAGGCCTCCACCAGACTAAGTTCAGCACAGCTAGGTGGTGCCCAGCTACCACCACTAACTGCTCTGACAGGGTTCAGAATAGAGGGTCCTGGACAGAGCTGGAAAAGGATGTAGAACAAAATCCTAACTCACAAAAAAAAAAAAAAAGACCAGACTTACTGGTCTGGCAGAGACTGGAGAAACCCCGAGAGTATGGCCCCCAGATATCCTTTTAACTCAGTACTGAAATCACTCCTGAGGTTCACCCTTTAGCCAAAGATTAGACAGGCCCATAAACCAAACCATAATACACATAGCTCAACCATGTATATGAGACTAAATGGTCACACCAGCCCAGGAGCAAGAACAAGAAGGCAGAAGAAGGGGGGAATCCAAGGTCAAGAATGGGAGAGTGTTGGCACATGGCGGGGTTGGCAGCCAATGTCACAAACCAATATGTGTATTAATTGTTTGATGAGAAACTAATTTGGTCTGTAAACCTTCAAATAAAGCACAATAAAAAAAGGGAAAAAACACAATGAATTACAACAACAACAAATAAAATTGTTCAAACATGCAATCAAGATGCATTGATAATTACTGGTGATTGGAATAAGAAAGCTGGAAACAAAAAATAAGGATCTGTAGTTGGAAAATATAGCCTTGGTAATAGAAATCACTCCGGAAGTTGCATGATAGAATTTTGCAAGACCAATGACCCATTGCAAATACCTTTTATCAACAACATAAAGGGCGACTATACATATGGACCTCACCAGGCTCAATACAAAGGAATAAAATCAACTACATCTGTGGACAGAGACAATGGAAAAGTTCAACATCATCAGTTAGACAACGCCAGGAGCCGACTGCAGAACAGACCATCATTGCTCATATACAAGTTCAAGTTGAAGCTGAAGAAAATTAAAACATGTCCACAGAGTCAATATATAAACTTGACTGCATCCCACCTGAATGTGGAGACCATTTCAAGAACATATTTGATGCACGGAACACTAATGACTGAAGACCAGACGAGTTGTGGAATGATATCAAAGACATCAGCTATGAAGAAAGCAAAAGGTCATTAAAAAGACAGGAAAGAAATATAAGACCAAACTGGATGTCAGAAGATACTCTGAAACTTACTCTTGAATGTAGAACAGCTAAAGCAAATAGAGGAAATGATGAAGGAAAAGAACTAAACAGAAGATTTCAAAGGACAACTCAAGAAGACAAAGTAAAGTATTGTAACGAAATGTGCAAAGACCTGGAGTTAGAAAACCAACAGAGAAGAACATGCTCAGATTTTCTCAGGCTGAAAGAACTGAAAAAAAAATTCAAGCCTGAAGTTGCAATATTGAAGAATTCTATGGGCCCTGGTGGCACAGTGGTTAAGAGCTATGGTTGCTAACCAAAAGGTCGGCAGTTCTAATCCACCAGTCAATCCTCAAGCTTCCAAACTCTATGGGGCAGTTCTACTCTGTCCTACAGGATCACTATGAGTTGGAATCGACTCAATGGCAACAGGTTTTCTGGATGGGCAAACTGTTGAACAATGCAGGAAGCATCAAAAGAAGATAGAAGAAGAGAGGTGGAGCCAACATGGTGCTATAGACAGAAGCACCATGCCATCCCTCCACAGCAAAGACCTGAAAAACTAAGTAAAACAGAGACAAACTTCAGTCCTGGAATCCTAAGCCTCAAATAAAGAGATAAAGAACTCAGCCAAACACCGAATGGAATACAAAACTGACAGAAAAGAGACAGCAAGGAGGGATACATGCAGAAGTCATCATCTTGGACTCCTGTTGGGGATCGGTAGACAGGAAATAGGGGAAAGCAGCTTCAAGGAGCTCCCAGCAGAAGACAGGGCACCTCGTAACCAGCAATATACACCTTCTCAAACCCCATCCTTCTCCCACCTGCTAGACCTCTGCCACTTCATAGCTTGCTGCGGTGGCTCGGCCAGCCGGGAAGTATAGGATCCCTGCTGCTTGGATTCACTCCGCCCACACTGGAGATCAGGGGACAGGGAGTACAGGAAAGCAGCTTCATGGAGCTCCCAGCAGGAAACAGAATAACCAGTAACCAGCGATATATGCTATCCCACCTCCCATCCTTCTTCACCCCCGCTGAGCCTCCTTCTGCTTCTTGCGACCACAGTCTCTTGGCCAGGAGGCACTGGCTTCAGCCCTGTGCCGCTTGGATTCGCCCCGCCCATACTGGCTGGCTCCCTGAGTGCCATTTTTTAGTTGCTGGTGCTGCTTTTCTCCACTTCTTTTGCGTTCTTCCATACCTCTCACCACCTCCCCCTCTTTTCTCCCAAACACCTGGCTCATTGTGCCATCTTTGCTTCTTGAAAGGCTGTGATGCATGGCTCGAGTGTGGAACTGCTTCCCAGCCCATGCCACCACGCTGCTGGGATACCCAGGGCTTTTTTTGTTTTGTTTTGATTTGTTCTGTTTTGTTTTGTTTGTTGTCTTTTTCTTTTCTTGGCTCAGGAGCCCCTTCTAGCCGAGTTGTACTGTGCTGCTTGGGAGCTACTTCCTTGGTCTGCTCAGCCGTGCCATGGGATCCCTGGGGGCATTTTTTTCTCTTTTGTTTTCTTTTCTCTCTTTCTTCCTTTTTCTCTTTCTTCATTTCTCAGTTTCTTGTCTCTCTATACATACCATATCTTCCAGTCTCCTGAATAACTGGCACCGTGTGACATCTCTACCCCTTCTAGCCAGGCTGTACTTAATGGCCTGGAAGCCACTTCCCCAGTCTTCACAGCTGCACCAGTGGGATCCGTGGGGGCTCTGCTTTCTTTTTTTTTTTTTTTCTAATTTTTATTTATTTTCTTTTCCCTTTTTCTTTCTTTTTATCCTTTTTGTTTTTCTCCATTACTCAGTTTATCAACTCTCCACTCCAAAGGCAAGCTCCCTTAGCATTCTTTTTTTGTTTGTTTGTTTGTTTGTTTGTTTTTGGCTCCTGTTTCTCCGTCCTCTCTCTCCTCTTTCCCACCCCCATCTTAACTCCACACATCACAATCTCCCCCCTCTTCCTGCCTACCTGCACTGTGCGCTGAACACCATACTCCCAAGCAGCACAGGCATGGCCTACTGGAACCTGCCCTGCACTGATTTCCAGCCTGCATCCCAGAAACTCCCCTTCTGAGCCACACCTGCACCACAGTCTAGCAACTAGCTCTGCCCATTGGACAAGAAGGTGAAAAGTATCGTGCCCACTGATAAGCAAACAACAAAGAACACACAGGCCACCTGCTCAGACATAACCAAATAAAACAAAAAAGCAGGACGAAACAAATAAATCTGCAATCAATAAAAGAAGAAAATAACTACTGAATGTCCCAAAGACAGCAGAAAATATCAAAACATATTAAAAAAACAGAACAGGATGGTTCCAGTAGGCGTCCAAAATAAAACACCAAATGACTTTCCACTAGAAGAAAATGCAATAGAACTACCTGACAGAGAATTCAAATCCCTAATATTTAGAGCGATCCAAGAGTTGAAGCAAAAAGCAGACAAAAATGAGGAAAAATAGACAAATTCATGGAAAAGGCAAACAAATTCATGGAAAATACGGAACAAAAAAAATGGAAGTATTCAGGAAAATACTACAGGAACAAAATGCTAAAATAAATTCACAAGTAAAAATCATACAAAAAGAACAATTAGAAATCCGAAAGATAAACAACAAGATTTCAGAAATGGACAGGGACAGTGTCATAGAAGGGCTGAGGAGCAGGTTTGAAACAATGGAAGACAGGATCAGCAATACTGAAGACAAAATCTTGGATACAAATTTGTTTGAGGAAAAGTCAGAAAAAAGAATGAAGAAACCATGAAAATTCTGTGGGATAAAATCAAAAGCAAAAATTTTCGAGTGATCGGAGTTCCAGAACAGGGGGAGAAAACAGAAAACACAGAGAGGATCATTGAAGAAATGCTGACAGAAAACTTCCTCAATATAATGAAAGATGAAAAGCTAATCATGCAAGGAGCTCATTGAACCCCATATACGCTAGACCCCAAAAGAAAATTACCAAGGCATACCATAATCACACTCACTAAAACCAAAGACAAAAAAAGAATCCTGAGAGCAGCTCGAGAAAAATGAAAAGTCACATACAGAGGAGAAATAATAAGACTAACCTCTGATTATTTGACAGAAACCATGCAGGCAAGAAGGCAATGAGATGACATTTATAAAACCTTGAAAGAAAAAATTGCCAGCCAAAAATAGTATATCCTGCAAAACTCTCAATCAAATATGATGGTGAAATTAGGACATTTCCAGATAAACAGAAATTAAGGGACTATGGAAAAATCAAACCAAACTTACAAGAATTATTAAAGGGAGTCCTTTGGTCTGAGAACAACATGAGACTGTAGGCTGAATCTAGGATGCAGAATCATACCAGCCAGATACCGACCTAGGAAATAAACTCTCATGGACCATCCAAAATCAAAATAATTACAACAGGGAACCAGAGAGATTAATCTGTAAATGACAACAACATCAGAATAATAAAAGACGGAATAAACAGTGTAGGTATAGAAACTTCTAACAGAGAGGAAGGCAAGGTGATACCAAGTAATAATAGACTGGTTCAAACCTAAGATGATAAGGGTGAACCTCAAAGTAACCACAAACGAAGTTAACAAACCTACTCATCAAAATAAAGAAGAAAAACATAAAGTCTCACTAAAAACAAAATCTACAAAAACAAAAGAGATGAAAAAAATCCACAAACAAAAGAATTCAGCACAGGAGAGTAAGAGGAATAAAGAAAACATCAGCACCACAAAAAAAAAGCACTACCGAATGACAGCAATAAACTCACACCTATCACTAATTACACTGAATGTAAATGGACTAAATGCACCCCCAAAGAGACAGAGAGTAACAGAATGGGTTAAGAAAAAAAGGATCCATCAATATGCTGTCTACAAGAGACACACCTTAGAAACAAAGACAGAAATTTATTAAAAATCAAAGCATGGAAAAAAATATATCAAGCAAACAACTACCAAAAAAGAGCAGGAGTGGCAATACTGACCTCAGATAAAATAGACTTTAAAACAAAATCCACCATAAAAGACAAAGAATGATACTATATCATGTTTAAAGGGACGGTCCAGCATGAAAACAGAACACCATAATAAACATTTATGCACCCAGTGACAGGGCTCCAAAAAACATAAAACAAACTTTCACAGCACAGAAAAGAGAAATTGACAGTTCCATAATAATAGTAGGAGACTTCAACACACCACTCTCATTAAGGACAGAACATCGAGAAAGAAACTCAACAAAGATACAGAAGAGCTAAAGGGTACAATCAGTCAACTTGACCTCATAGATATATATAGAACACTCCACCCAACAGCTGCAAAGTATACATTCTTTTCCAATGCACATGGAACGTTCTCCAGAATAGACCACATCTTAGGCAACAGAACAACGCTCAACAAAATCCAAAATACTGAGAGAATACACAAAGTATCTTCTCTGACCACAATGCTATCAAGGTAGAAATTAACAACAGGAAGAGCAAGGAAAAAAATCAATCACATGGAAACTGAATAACACCCTGCTTACAAAACAGTGGGTCATAGAAGAAATTAGAGATGGAATAAAAAAATTCCTAGAATCAAAGGAGAATAAAAACACATCATACTAAAACCTTTGGGACACAGCAAAGGCAGTTCCTCGAGGACAATTTATAGCAATAGATGCACACATCCAAAAAGAAGAAAGGGACAAAATCAAAACATTAACTACACAACTTGAATAGAAAGAAAACAGCAAAAAAAAAAAAAAGCTCACAGCCACCAGAAGAAAGGAAATAATAAAGATCAGAGCAGAAATAAATGAAATAGAGAACAGAAAAACAATAGAAAGAATCAACAAAACCAAAAGTTGGTTCTTTGAAAGGATCAACAAAATCTAGAAACCACTGGCCAGACTGACAAAAGAAAAACAGGAGAGGACACAAATAACCCAAATAGGAAATGAAGTGAGGGACATTACAACAGACTCAACTGAAATAAAAAGGATTTAACAGAGTATTATGAAAGACTATACTCCAATAAATTTGAAAACCTTGAAGAAATGGATAAATTTCTAGAAACACACTACCTACCCAAACTAACACAAAGTGATGTTAAAAATCTGAACAGACCCATAACAAAAGAACAGATTGAAAAGGCAATTAAAAAAACTCCCAACAAAAAAAAGCCTTGGCCCAGATGGCTTCACTGGAGAATTCTACCAAACATTCAGAGAAGAGCTTACACCAGTACTACTCAAAATATTTCAGAACATAGAAAAGGAAGCAGTACTTACGAAATCATTCTATGGAGCTAGCATAACCCAGGTACCAAAACCAGGCAGACACCACAAAAAAAGAAAATTATAGACCAATATATTTCATGAATACAGATGCAAAAATTCTTGGTAAAATTCTAGCCAGTAGAATTCAGTATCATATCAAAAAAATAATACACCACGAAAGGTAGGATTCATACCAGGTATGCAAGGATAGTTCAACATTAGAAAATCAATCAACATAATAAACCACATAAACAAAAGGAAAGAAAAGGATCACATGATCATCTCAATTGACGCAGAAAAGGCATTTGACGAAGTTCAACATCCATTCCTGATAAAAACTCTCAATAAAATAGGTACAGAAGGGAAATTTATCAACATAATAAAGGGCATCTATACAAAACCAGTGGCCAACATCATTCTTAATGGAGAGAGGCTGAAAACATTCTCCTTGAGAACAGGAACAATACAAGGATGCCCTTTATCACCACTCCTATTTAACATTGTGCTGGAAGTCCTAGCTAGAGCAATAAAGCAAGAAAGAAGAAATAAAGGGCATCCAAATTGGTAGTGAAGAAGTTAAACTGTCCCTATTTACAGATGATATGATACTATACATAGAAAACCCAAAAGACTCCACGAGAAAACTACTGGAATTAATAGAAAGATTCAGCAGAGTAGCAGGATACAAGATAAACATACAAAAATCAGTTGGATTCCTATACACCAATGAAGAGAACGATGAAAAGGAAATCAGGAAGACAATACCATATATAACAGCCCCTAAAAAAATAAAATATTAAGGAATAAATCTAACCAGTGATGTAAAAGACCTATACAAAGAAAACTACAAAACACTACCGCAAGAAACCAAAAAGATCTACATAAATGGAAAAACATAGCTTGCTCATGGATAGGTAGACTAAACATTGTGAAAATGACAATTCTACCCAAAGCAATTTACAAATACAATGCAATCCCAATCCAAATACCATCAACATTCTTTAAAGAGGTGGAAAAAAACTATTATAAACTTTATATGGAAAGGAAAGAGGCCCCGAATAACTAAAGCACTATTGAAGAAGAAGAATAAAGTAGAAGGACTCGCACCACCTGACTTCAGAACCTACTGTACAGCTATGGTAGTCAAAACAGCCTGGTACTGGTACAATGACAGACATATTGACCAGTGGAACAGAATCGAGAATCCAGATGTAAATCCATCCACCTACAGTCACCTGATCTTCAACAAACACCCAAAGTCCATTAAATGGGGAAAAGACAGTCTTTTTAACAAATGGTGCTGGCAAAACTGGATGTCCATCTGCAAAATAATGAAACAAGGACCATACTTCACACCATATACAAAAACTAATTCAAAATGGATGAAAGACATAAATATAAAGCCAAAAACTATAAAGTTCATAGAAGAAAAAAATAGGATCAACGCTAGAGGCCCTAATACACAGCATTAGCAGGATACAAAGTATAACCAACAACACACAATCTCCAGAAGATTAGCTATATAACTGGGATCTTCTAAAAATGAAACACTTACACTCATCAAAACACTTCACCAAAAGTGTAAAGAGAGAACCTACAGACTGGGGAAAAATTTTTGGCCATTACAAATCAGACAAAGGTCTAACCTCTAAAATCTACAAGAAAATCCAATACCTCTACAACAAAAAGGCAAATAATCCAATTAAAAAATGGGCAAAGGAAATGAACAGACACTTCACCAAAGAAGACATTCAAGTGGCCAACAGACACATGAGGAAATGCTCACGATCACTAGCCATTAGAGAAATGCAAATCAAAACCACAGTGAGATACCATCTCACCCCCGGCCTTATGGGTACAAATAAAAAAAACTGGAAATAATAAATGTTGGAGAGGCTTCGGGGAGATCGGAACTCTTATGCACTGCTGGTGGGAATGCAAAATGAAGCAACCATTTTGGAAAAAAATATGGCACTTCTGTAGAAAGGTAGAAATAGAAATACCGTATGATCCAGCAATCCCACTCCTAGGAAGATATCCTAGAGAAATAAGAGTCATCACATGAATAGACATATGCACAACCATGTTCATTGCAGCACTGTTCACAATAGCTAAAAGATGGAAACAACCTAGATGCCCATCAACAGATGAATCGATAAACTATGGTACATGCACACAATGGAGTATTACACAATAGTAAAGAACAATGATGAATCTGCGAAGCATCTCATAACATGGATGAATCTGGAGGGCATTATGCTAAGTGAAATAAGTCAATCACAAAAGGACAAATATTGTATGAGACCACTACTGTAAAAATTCATAAAAAGGTTTACACACAAAAAGAAACAATCTTTGATGGTTACGAGGGAGGGGAGGAATGGGGGGGAACACTAAATAGACAAGTCATAACTTTGGTGAAGGGTAAGACAGTACACAATACTGGGGAAGCCAGCACACCTTGTACAAGGAAAGGTCATGGAAGCTCCATAGACACATCCAAACTCCCTGAGGGATCGAATTGCTGGGCTGAGGGTTTTGGGGACTATGGTCTTGGGGAACATCTAGCTCAGCTGGCATAACATAGTTTATAAAGAAAATATTCTACATTCTACCTTGGTGAGTAGCGTCTGGGGCCTTAAAAGCCTGTGAGCAGCCATCTAAGATACTCCACTGGTCTCACCCCTTCAGGAGCAAGGGAGAATGAAGAAAACTAAAGATACAAGGGAAAGATTAGTCCAAAGGACTAATGGACCACAAGTACCACAGCCTCCACCAGACTGAGTCCAGTACAACTAGATGGTGCCCAGCTTCCACCACTGATTGCTCTGACAGGGATCACAACAGAGGTCCTGGAAAGAGCTGGAGAAAAATATAGAACAAATTTCTAACTCAAAAAGAAAGACCAGACTTACTGACCTGACAGAGACCAGAGAAACCCCGAGAGTATGGCCCCCGGACACCCTTTTAGCTCAGTAATGAAGTCACTCCGGAGGTTCTCCCTTCAGCCAAAGATTAGACAGGCCCATGAAACAAAACGGGACTAATGAGGCACAACAGCCCAGGGACAAGGACTAGAAGGCAAGAGGGGACACGAAAGCTTGTAGTAGGGAACCCAAGGTCGATAAGGGAGAGTGTTGACATTTTGTGGGGTTGTCAACCAATGTTATAAAACAATATGTGTACTAACTGTTTAATGAGAAATTAGTTTGTCCTATAAACATTCATTTAAAGTACAATAAAAGAAAATGAAAAGATAAAAAGAAGTTTCATAGAAGTATTCAAAGAAAAAAAAAGAAGATGGAAGGAATACACAGTCACTCTACCAAAAAGAATTGGTCTAACAGATGCAGTACTAGAGGTGCTCACTCATCTATGCCAACAAATTTGGAAGACAGCCCTCTGAGTGACAGGTATCCAAATAATGGGTGTGCATGGGGTCTTCTGGAGCCATGTTGGCAGGTAGCTTCCCCCACACTGTTCTCTGACATGAGAGTTTTCCTTGAGTTCAAACCTCTTCCAAGCTTCCGTCAGTTCCATATCTGGTGGTACATCTCAGAGCCTCTGGCTGTTGAGGACATCTTCATCAAGTGGCAACCATCTTGGGTACCATACTGGCAAGGTGGCTCAAGTCTGGCTACCTTTGGTGGCATTCATTTAACCAATGGAAAACACATACAGACTTTCTGTGACAAAATAGTTCAGGCTGTTCCACTAACCATCTGCTCTCTTTACCCTGCCATCTCTGTTCTAGTATTTTCTCTCCTACTCAAACAATCATAAGATACAGATTAGGTGGTTCACTACATAAACAGAGGTTAAGACAGAAAGTGACATGCCAGTGTCCCCTTTTTGCCAAGCAGTTATCTTGGAGTCCCCTCCACCCTTATTTGACTTTAGAGCACAGCTCCTCTTACCCTTTAAGAAGAAAGGAGAGAACCACAACACCTCACACACTCTTACACTACTTTCATATATAACTTCTCATATGGTCCTTCTAATGATACTGTGAAATAGGTAGTAAAGATATCTCTGTCTCCACTTTGCCAAAGAAGAACTTAAAACTCAAGGCTCATAAGATTCTCCAAAGTACTGTGTTTTCAAAGGTCCCCTACGTGAGTGGCAGAGCCAGCAATAAACTCTGGTTCCGATTCCTAGGCCTGTGCCCTTTCTGGGACACTGCTGGAGCCCCAGTCTAACAGTGTCTTCGGCGTTTCTGCCTTATACTTACAACTACACTAACATAAAGACCTTTGGGACCTCTGTAATGAAGTCCCCTTCTGTAGGGTTGGTCTAAATTAGAGAGGCCTCATTCAGAATCTCATCGTACTACATTAAAGCAAGGTTCTGGTAAATAAAGGGTAGCACGGTACATACGCTACACTAGGTGCTGTGGGGAAGTTGTCCACAAGGAGCTTGCAGTCTTGCTCAGGAGGGTACTAGACAGTTGAATAATACAAAGAATCATCAAGTACTAAATTGTGGGTACAGATTTAAGTGCTCAGGAGATTGGAATAGTGGGGAGAGCTTCAAAGGGGACTTGAGATAAGTCTTGACTGAAATAATTAGTGCTTATTGGACAAGATAACTGTAATCAGGCAGGAATGAATATAAAGCAGCATGATTGCAGGTCTGAGGAGAGCAAAAGATTCTGTTTGCAGGAGGGGTAGAAGGAACTGTTGACTCATTGCAGTGGAATTACCAGACTGCAAGCTTCATGAAGGAAGGACCTTGTCTTGTTCACCACTGTATCTCCAGTGCCTTGAAAGGGTCCTAGAGCATAGCAGGCTTAATAAATACATATTGCTTGCTGAGCCAAGACTGAGAATAGAGGCATTTGGATCTAGATTCCACCCTGTAGGTAAAAGGGAGCATTCGGAGTTGATCAATAACAAAATCACTTGAGAATTTTCCAAGATGCCTTTAGCATTATTTCATATTGTGTTTCATATTCAGCCTTTATGCATCACATTTATTCTGTCTAAGGGTGAAAGTAGGTAAGTGCAAAACTGCAGTCCCAGCACGTAAAATAAGGTTGAGGAATGACTAAGTAGCATTCAGTTTTATTTCTTTGCTATCGTCAAAAATGAATTTTATTATAGTATTTGTGTTGTTTCTTATGGTGTCAAAATCAGGATTTACATGGATTTGCATGGTGATGGGACTGTAAATTGATATACATTCTGGAGGGAAATTTGACAACATCAAAAATCTGAAGAATGTTCATATCTTTGACCTGGTACTTCTTAATTGTAGGAATCTACCCTAAGAAAACAAAGATATGAACAAAAATTTAGCTACAAGGCTCTTCATGTAGTATATTCATAATGGGGAAAAACTGGAAAACACTGAATATCTCAAAATTTCATGAATGTTTAAGTAAATTCTATATATTTTAACCAAGAAAATTCATGTTGTACAAGAATATTTTATGGCATAGAAAAATGCAGACATATACACAAACACATTAGAAAATGACTGAAAGAAATTATGCCAAAATATTAAGGGGAGTTTTCTGTAAGTAGTGAGATTGTTAATAATTTATATTCCCAATCATCATGTTTCTTTTTTATAATCAAAGAAAAACTACATTTTATAAGTTTATTTTTTTAATCCACATTTGATCTTATTTTCACATGCCTTCTGCAGAGGCATAAAACGAAAGGGGAAGTGATAATGAATTGAATATAACTGAGGAACCTACTGGTATTTATGGACTATGCCTAGGTATCCTAAGCCAATTCTTGGAGTAATCCTGCAGATTTTTCCTTCATCTTTGTGCTCTTGCCCCAATAGGGATGTCCATGCAAATAACAACATTTAAAAAAGAGAAAGATGGATCAAGGACCTAAATGGTTTTAGGGTTTTCTTAGAAGAAAATGTAGAGGTGAGGCTATGGGACCTAGTTTTTATTGATGGGCTATCAGATATGACAACAAAAGCACTAGCAGAAAAAGACAAAAGAGGTAAATGGGACCTCATGAAAATAAAATACTTTTGTTCATCAAAGGATTTTATCAAAAAAGAGAAAAGACAACCTACAGATAGGGAGAAAATTTGGGGGAACCAAATATCCGATAAGGACTAATAGCCACAATATATAAAATATTGCTTCAACTTGCAACAAAAACACAAACAATCCAATCAAAAAATGGGCAAAGGACTTAACAGACATTTCACCAAAGATGATATTCAAATGGCCAATAAGCACATGAAAAGATGCTCGACTTCATTAGCCATTCTGTTCCTGTTCCCGTTGCCATCAAGTCGATTCTGACTCACAGTGACCCTATAGGACAGAGTAGAACTGCCCCATAGGGTTCCCAAAGAGTGGCTGGTAGATTCGAACAGCCGACCATTTGGTTAGCAGCCAAGCTCTTAACTACTGTGCCATCATGGCTCCTCATCAGCCATCGGGGAGGTGCAAATCAAAACAACAATGAAATACCATCTCATAACCATTAGTATGGCAGTGATCAAAAAAACAGAAGAAAACAGGTATTGGCCAGATTGTGGAGAAACCGTAACACTCATCCATTCCTAGTGGGAATGTAAAATGGCACTGCCACTGTAGAAAACAGTTTGGAGGTTCTTCAAAAAGCTGAACATAGAACTACCCAGCAATCCCAATCCTAGGTGTATACCCAGAAGACGTGAAGGCTGGAATGCAAACAGAAACCTGTATGTTAATGTTCATTGCAGCACTATTCACAATAGCCAAAAAGTGGGAAACCAAAATCTCCATCAACAGATGAATAGATAAACAAAATGTGGTATATACATACAATGGGATATTACTCAGTCATAAAGAGAAATGAAGTCCCGATGCATGGAACAACACAGATGAACCTTGAAAACATTATGCTGAGCAAAATAAGTCAGTTGCAAGAGAAAAAATACCATATAATCTCACTTATATGAAATAAGCAAATATATGTTGTTGTTGTTAGGTGCCACTGAGTCGGTTTCGACTCATAGCAACCCTATATGTACAACAGAATGAAATGCTGTCCAGTCCTGGGGCATCCTCACAATCTTGGTTATGCTTGAGTTCATTGTACAAGCCACTGTGTCAATGAATCTCACTGAGGGTCTTTTTCCCTGACCCTCTTCTTTACCATGCATGATGTCCTTCTCCAAGGACTGCTCCCTCCTGAAAACATGTCCAAAGTACGTGAGATGAAGTTTTGACACCCTCGCTTCTTAGGAGCGTTCTAGCCGTACTTCTTCCAAAACAGATTTGTTAGTTCTACTGACAGTTCATGGTATATTCAATATTCTTTGCCAACACCATTGTTCAAAGATGTCGGTTCTTCTTCCATCTTGCTTATTCAGTGTCCAGCTTTTACATGCATATGAGGCAATTGAAAAAACCATGGCTTGGGTCAGGAGCACCTTAGGTCTCAAAGTGACATTTTTGCTTTTCAACACTTTAAAGCGGTCTTTTGCAGCATATTTGCCCAGTGCAACACATTCTTTGATTTCCTGACTGCTTCTACCACGTGCATTGATTGTGGATCCAAGTAAAATAAAATCCTTGACAAAGTCAATCTTTTCTCCATTTATCATGAAGCTGTTGACTGAGGTGTGAGGATTTTTGTTTTCTTTATGTTGAGGTGTAATCCATACTGAAGGCTATCGTCTTTGATCTTTATCAGTAAGTGCTTCAAGTCCTCTTCACTTTCTGCAAGCAAGGTTATGTCAGCTGCATATCGCTGGTTGTTAATGAATCTTCCTCCAATCCTGATGCCCCATTCTTCTTCCTATAGTCCAGCTTCTTGGATTATTTGCTCAGCATACAGATTGAATAAATATGGTGAAAGGATACAACCCTGACACACTCCTCTCCTGATTTTAAACCACGTGGTATCCTCTTGTTCTGCTCAAACAACTGCCTCTTGGTCTATGTACAGGTTTCTTATGAGCACAAATAAGTGTTCTGGAATTCCCATTCTTTGCAATATTATCCATAACTTATCATGATACACACAGTCGAATGCCTTTGTATAGTCAATAAAACACAGATAAACATCTTTCTGGTATTCTCTGCTTTCAGCCAAAATCTATCTGACATTAGCAATGCTATCCCTCACTCTATACCCTCTTCTGAAGCCCACTTTAACTTTTTGCGATTTCCTGTCAATGTACTACTGCAATGGCTTATGTATGATCTTCAGCAAAATTTTACTTCTGTGTGATATTAATGATACTGTTTAATAATTTTCGCATTCTGTTGGATCACCTTCCTTTGGAATGGGCACAAATATGTGTAACCTGACCCTATGAATGCCAGTAAATTTCCAATAGTTATTAAACTAGCCCCAGCCAAATTTGGCCTGCCCGGCATCTGCAGAAGGGCCAGCTGTGACCATTAACTGATCTCAACAGAGGATGCAGCAACAGGTGGAACAAATCAGAAGGAAAATCATCACCCTGACCCTATTCTGAAGTGAGAGCTCTGACAAGAACCACGTCATCTCCTGTTTCCTGTCCACCTTCTAGGATTTTCCCTCCCCAGTACACCTGCATGGCTGCCATCTTGCTGCCCAAATCACATATAAGCCCTGCTTCACCATAGCTCGGGGAGTTGGATCTGAGGAACTTCCTCCCGGCTCCTTGCTCTGTGCATTGCAATAAAGTTACTTTCTCTTTCTCAAAGGCCACTGTCCAGATTACTGGCAGGTCTGAGCGTGCTGGACAGAATTCACCTTCTCAGGTTCGGTAACAATTGTGGTACCCCAGGTGGGACCAGAGGGTCATACAGACCTTCCATCCAGAGACTGGCACTCCCTTGACTGGGAGCAGAACTGCCACTGACCCTCAGCGAGCACTGAGCTTCTTGTTTGGGAGGATCAGGTGGGTCTTCTAACCATGACCAAGGGGGCAACCGACCCGAGTAGCTTTTACTTTGAGAATTAGAAACTAACCCAGGTATGGACATCCACTAGGTAAGTGCCCTCGAAATTTCTCTCGTTAAGTGCTCAGGAATGGAGATGAGGAAGTATCTGGAGGGTTGAAAGTAGGACTAAGACATCCCCATTAGGGGGGATTAAAGCCCTACTAAGACATCCTCGCTACTCCAACACTCTCCCTAGCCAACGGCACAGAATGGGGCACCCTAGTTTCTTGTAGACCGTGGTCCTGGTCCCAGTTCTGAGCAACTGTGTATGTGAGTGAAATATGGGAACCCAACTTAGTGTACGTTTACGGGTACTCTGTTTTTTCATGTGGATTCTGATTACTGTTTGGGGTCACTTAACTATGCTACCATCTTACAGTTAGATGTGTTTTGCAAAAGAGAGGGAAAATGGGATGAAATCCCCTACATAGGAACTTTTATGTCTCTCTGGCAAAATAAAAACCTAAAAAAACAGTGTAAGCTAATGGTACAGGGGAAAAAGGAAGGGGAGAAAAGCCCCACCTGGAGTTGCCTGGGGCAAAAGCCAGGCCAGATAAACTGGATGATTCATAGCGGGCCAGGGTCTTCTGGTTCCACCCAGCCAGAGGCTCAAGGCCATATGCATATAAATGGGAAGACAGTTAAGGTAGGGAGATGAGAAGACAAATCTGGAATGTTTTAAAAAGGGTTATGTGTTTAGGATTACGCGTTAATTTGAATGTTTCTCCTACCTAATGTTGTAAAGCAGACCTAAATGTATGATTATAGATTACAGAGAGCATATAACTCCGCCTTCAGCCAATACTTAATTGGCTACGCTAAAAGGAGAACTAGGATTTATCCAGGAGAAACACAGGCTTTTTGTTTCAAGCCAGTAGCCCTGTGTATTGAGTGGGAGTTTAGGTCGAAAACCTGAGCGCCACCGAGATTTGCATTTATCTCCACCTGTGCCCCCTCCGCCTTATCCACCTGGGGTTGTGGGACTGGTTCCGAGCCTGGCGCCAGCCTGGACAACCCCAACTCCGGTGGCCCCTGCTGAGTTGCCTCACTGGTGGCACCCGCTACCCCTTTGGCAGAGACCTCTGCCACCCCTCCGGGGAACTGCCTGCCGGCCCCTCATGAGTCAGAAACTCCCTGTCCCGACCCAGGAATAGTCTCCCCAGCGCACACCCGTAGTGGGGTGCAATTTGGCCAGGGATCCACCCAAGTCTCCTTAGGGCAATTTCCACTGAGACAAATGCCTGCCAGACTGGATCACAATGGCCAGCCTAGAGGGTTTATCTGGGTCCATACACCATTCTCCACCTCAAACCTGTATAATTGGAAGAACAATCTCCCAGCTATAGAGATGACCCAAAATGCACAGAAGCTTTGTTTGCGTTCATCTTTGCCACACATCACCCTAATTGGGCTATCAGTCACTCCTAAATATTCTTCTAACTTCAGAGGAATGGGGAATGGTCTTAGAAAAGGTATGCCAAGAGGCTGACAGGTTGCATAACCTTAACCGTCAGAATGATATTAAACTCCTGGCAGCCCAAGTTGTAACAAGTTGCACCCAAATGATCGGCTGGGGGCAGGACAGCTAGAACACTATAAAAACTGTTTGACAGTTGGTTTTCAGCAAGGAGCCCCAAAACAGAAGAGCCTTAGAAAAGTTCATGATGTACAACAAGGCCCCAAGGAAAATCCCTCCAGCTTCCTAGAACGGGTGTATGAAGCATACCGGCAATTTACTGATCTAAACCCTGAAGACCCAGAGAACGCTAGGTTAATCAGTGTTGAGATTGCCTTTAAGGTCTTCAATAATCAGAACCAGGTACAAGAAAAAAAGGAGAATCAAAAAATGAAACAACAGGCCTTACTTCTGGCAGCAGCACTTGGAGGTAACCCACCACCCAAGCAGACCTTATGCAGGGTAAGTCCTCGAGGGCCCCAAAAGGGCCGGTGGCCAACCCAAGGCCCCCTAAAGCTAGGCCCCAGGCAGTGTGCCTACTGCAAACAAGAGGGGCACTGGAAATGAGAGTGCCCCTTGTAACCAACACAGTCCGAGCAAGAGCCCAAGAAGAAACCCATAACCCAACTCCAACTGTCAGCCGATGACTCGAACTGACGGGGCCCAGGGGCTCCCCTGTAACCCACCCAGCCAATCTTAATCTCCCACAAGGAGCCCCAGCTTGCAATAACAGTGGGAGGACAACTTACTAAATTCTTAGTGGACACAGGCATAACCAATCAGTTTGAAACACCCTGAAGGGCCCACTCTCTAAAAGAAACATGACCATTACTTGAGTGTCAGCAAAACCTGCCAATAAACCATTCCTTCAACCTATGGACTGTCACGTTGGAGGTACAGAATTGGCTCATAATTTCTTGTGCATGCCTGAATGTCCTATCCCCCTTTTGTAAAGGGATTTGTTAACCAAGTTAAATGCTCAAGTCACCTTTTCAGCAGGTGAACTTCAAGTAGGAGTAGAATCGAATAAAGTCTGTGCTCTTCAAGTGGCCCTTTTGTAGGTGGTTGCCCCTACAGAATCTCTACTCCTACCCCAGCACATCCAGGATCAAGTTAAACCCCAGGTCTGTGCCACCAGAATCCCTGGTGAGACAAAGTTGGCAACCCCAGCTCAGGTAAGGCTGAAACCAAACCACACCATTCCACATGTAGAGTGGTACCCCTTGAATCAAGAGGCTAAACTAGGCCTACAACCCCTAATCAAAACCTTCTTGGCACATGGACTTATCCATCCCTGCAACCCTGCTTACAACACCCCTATTCTACCCATAATAAAACCAGGCACTGGAGAGTATTGATTTGTGCAAAACCTACGCGCCATGAATCAGATAGCAGAGGACATTCACCCAGTGGTACTCAATCCACACACTTCTGCTGACAGTCATCCCAAGGGATTGTGTGTGGTTTACAGTTTTAGACTTAAAAGGTACTTTTTACTGTGTCCCTCTGGAAGAAAAGTCCCAAGATATATTTGCCTTTGAGTGAGTGGATCCCACCTCAGGAACTAAAACTCAATACTGCTGAATTGTTTTACCAGAAGGGCTCAAGAATAGCCCCACTTTCTTTGGGGAGGTACTAGCCAGAAACCTCCAGGACTTACACCTAGAGGATGGCACAGTTCTCTATTATGCAGATGATATTTTAATCACCAGTCCCACCAAAGCGCTCTCTGACAAGAACACAATCACAATACTGAACTTCCTAGGAGACCAGAGATACAAGGTCTCACAGAGAAAAGCCCAGATCTCTGCCACTGAGGTAAAATACCTAGGGTTCAAAATATTGGAAGGGAAAAGAGAGATGCTTCCTGACCGGAAAGACGCCATTGCCCGAGTAGCCTCACCCACCACTAAGAGACAGTTATGAGGGTTCCTTGGAATGGCCAGGTTCTGTAGAATCTGGATCCCCAATTTCAGTCTCATTGCAAAACCCTTATACCCGGCTGTCCAAGGGAGCAATTCTGAACTCTTGGTATGGACACAAGAATATTGAGTAGCCTTCCAACAAATCAAAGATAAGCTGATGTCTGCCCCCCACCCTAGGATTACAAGACCTCAAGAAATCTTTCAAACTGCTCACTCCACGAGAGGCAGGGGGTTGCCCTAGGGGTGCTCACTCAGATCCTGGGGCCATGGGAGTGACCAGTTGCATACTTCGGTAAACAGCTAGACCATGTGGCCCAGGTCTGGCCCACGTGCCTCCGGGCAGTTGCAGCAACGTGTGAACTCCTGACAGAGGCTGAGAAGTTCACTCTTGGCCAACCTACCATAGTTCTAACCCCTGACTGTGTGCTTCCCTTGCTCGAGCAGAAAGGTGGTCTGTGGCTAACAGTGGGGGGACTCAGCAAATACCAAGCTATCCCACTTGAAAATTCAGCTGTAACATTAAAGACTATCTCTACTCTCAACCCTGCAAGTCTGTTACCCACACTGAAAGACGGAAAACTCGAGCACTACTGTGTCCAGGTAATTGAAGAAGTGTATTCCAGCAGGCCTGACCTGTCTGACCAGCCTCTAAATAACCCTGATTTAGAACTGTTCTCAGATGGAAGCAGCTTTGTAGAACAAGGAATCCAAAAAGCTTGCTATGTTGTGGTCACCCTCCATAAGACCAGAGATGCTGAGGCACTGCCCCCGGGACCTCTGCTCAAAAGGCAGAACTTATTGCCTTAACCTGAGCCCTCCAATTCAGCTTCAACTAAGGGAAAAGGTATGCCTTTTCAGTGCTTCATGCCCACAGAGCCATCTGGAAAGAAAGAGGACTCCTAACTTCAGGTAAAAGGGAAATACAACATGCAGAGGAGATTTTAGCCCTCTTTGAAGCAGGGCATTTAGCAGCAGAAGTAGCAGTTATGTACTGCCCTGGCCATCAGAAAGGAGAATCTCACATAATTAAAGGAACTCATCTTGCTGATCAGGGAGCCAAACGGGCTGCTAGAACAAAAACCCCTGCCACTTGCCTTGCTTTAATTCGTAATCTTCAGCTACCAGAAAACCCCCAGTACACTGAATGTGATATAAACAGAACTTGTGAATGGGGCTTTGACCTTAATAACAGAGCAGAAGATGGGTGGTTGTACAACTCCCTAGGACAGGTGTTAATACCAGAACACCTTATGCACCTGATAATAAAGGCAGCTCATGAGAGCACACTTTATGGTCGGGATGCTATGTTTCCCAGGCTAGCCAAACTGATTAAAGGGGCTAATCTACAAAAGACTATTCAGAAAGTAGTGGAACAATGTGTCACCTGTGTAAAGAACAATCCAAAAACAGGCCCACCACCTCCTCCTATGCCTGGGGTACAAGTCTGTGGGACCAGACCCAGAGAGGACTAGCAAGTAGACTTCACTGTCATGCCAAGAGCTACAGAAGGTCTCAAATATCTTAGTGTTTGTAGATACTTTTACTGGATGGGTAGAAGACTTTCCCTGACAAAGGGAAAAGGCATCAGAGGTAAGCAAAACTCTTCTTAATGAAATTGTTCCTAGATTTAGCCTACCTTATTCAATTCAAAGTGATAATGCAAGAGCTTTCGTATCCAAGGTTACCAAAGAAGTTTCAGGGCATTTAGGAATCTGGTGGAAATTACATGCTTTCTGGAGTCCACAGTCAACTGGAAAAACAGAGAAGATGAACCACACCTTAGCTAAGCTCTGCCGAGAGACCAGCCTGCCCTGGAACAAACTGCTACACACTGCCTTGTTGAGAGTCCGAGTGGCCCCTCAAAGCAGGCTCCAATTGAGCCCCTATGAAATTCTGTATGAGAGACCTTTCCTTAAGGCAGCCTGGGGATGTAGTGCTTCATATGATCCTCAAGTAGTCCAGGAACTTAGTGTTTCCAGGTATCTTAAGTCACTATATGTAACTCTGAAAGCTATTAACCATTATGCGGCCAGTCATATGTTCTTCCCACAGATACCCCTCTTTATTTCATAAAGAAGTGGGATGACCATCATCCTCACAGCCCGCTTCAACCCAAGTGGACTGGTCTTTACGAAGTTCTTCTAGTCACCCACTCCTCAGTGAAGGTAGCCGGAGTCAAGCCTTGGATCCACTACACCAGGGTGAAGTATGCGCCCATAGATCCAAATGTGCCTTTAATGGCTACCCCTGTAGGCACTCGTCACCAAAGTGCAGACTATTCATGGGACTACAAAGACAGCCAACCCCTGAAACCAGAGTGGGAGTGGAAGCCACTAGAAGACTTACCGTCTAAGTTTTCTTTGCCTGCTACCCCCTGGAGCTAATCATTCTTTGCCTGTTCCTAGGTCCCTAAAACTCTACTCCATGTCAGCAGGAAGTAGCCAGATGAGTCACTGACCCTTATCCCTAAAGATTAAGGGATTGCTACAACTTAAGGGGGGGATTGTAACCTGACCCTACGAATGCCAGTAAATTTCCATTAGTCCTTAAACTAGCCCAAGCCAGATGGGGCCTGCCCTGCATGTGCAGAAGGGCCAGCCGTGACCGTTAATTACCTCGACAGAGGACGCAGCAACAGGTGGAACAAATCAGAAGGAAAATCACTACCTGGACTCTCTTCTAAAGTGAGAGGTCCAACAAGAACCATGTCACCTCCTGTTTTCTGGCCACCTTCTAGAATTTTCCCTCCCCAGTATGCCTACACAGCTGCCATCTTGCTGCCCAAATCACATATAAGCCCTGCTTCCCCATACGTAGGGGAGCCGGATCTGAGGAACTTCCTCCCGGCTCCTTGCTCTGCACGTTGCAATAGTTACTTTCTCTTTCTCAAAGTCCAGATTAATTGGCAGGTCTGAGAGTGCTGGACAGAACTCACCTTCCCGGGTTTGGTAACATATGGATTATCTTCCAGTCGGTTGGCCAGGGAGCTGTCTTCCAATTTCTTGACATAGATGAGTGAGCACTTCGAGAGCTGCATCCGTTTGTTGAAACATCTCAATTGGTATTCCACCAATTCCTGGAGCCTTGTTTTTTGCCATTCCCTTCAGTGCAGCTTGGACTCCTTCCTTCAGTACCATCAGTTTTTGATCATATGCTACCTCCTGAAATGGTTGAACCTCGACCAATTGTTTTTGGTACAGTGACTCTGTGTATTCCTTCCATCTGTTTTTGATGCTTTCTGTGTTGTTCAATGTTTTGTCCATAGAATCCTGCAAAATTGCAACTTGAGCTTTATTTTTTTCTTCAGTTCTTTCAGCCTAAGAAATGCTGAGCATGTTATTCCCTTTTGGTTTTCTAACTCCAGGTCTTTGCACATTTCATTATAATACTTTGTTGTCTTCTCGAGCCATCCTTTAAAATCTTCTGTTCAGCTCTTTTACTTCACGTGATGGATTAAATTGTTTCCCCCAAAAATGTGTGTCAACTTGGCTAGGCCATGATTCCCAGAATGTGTGTCAACTTGGCTAGGCCATGATTCCCAGAATGTGTGTCAACTTGGCTAGGCCATGATTCCCAGTATTGTGAGATTGCCCACCATTTTGTCTCTGATGTGATTTTCCTTTTAGTTGTAAATCCTATCTCTATGATGTTGATGAGGCAGGATGCAATCTTCAAGATTAGGCTATATCTTGAGTCAATCTGTTCTGAGATATAAAAGAGAGAATTGAACAGAGAGACTGGGGGACCTTACACCACCAAGCAAAAATTGCCAGGAGCAGAGCATGTCATTTGGACCTGGGGTCCCAATACTGAGTAGCTCCTAGACCAGGGGAAGACTGATGACAAAGGCCTTCCCCCAGAGCTAACAGAGAGAGAGAAATCCTTCTCCTGGAGCTGGCTACCTGAATTTGAACTTTTAGCCTCCTAGACTGTGAGAGAATAAATTTCTCCTTGTCAAATCCATCCACTTATGGTATTTCTGTTATAGCAGCACTAGATATCTAAGACACTTTATCATTCGTTCCTTTTGCCTTAGCTACTCTACATTCAAGAGCAAATTTCAGAGTCTCTTCTGACATCCATTTTGATCTTTCTTTCCTGTCTTTTTAATGACCTTTTACTTTCTTCTCCATGTATGATGTCCTTGATGACATTCCACAACTCGCCTGGTCTTCAGTCATTACTGTTCAATGCATCGAATCTGTTCTCGAGATAGTCTCTAAATTCAAGTTGAATATACTCAAGGTCATATTTTGGCTTCCGTGGACTTGTTCTAATTTTCTTCAGCTTCAGCTTGAACATATATATGAGCAATTGATGGTCTGTTCTGCAGTCAGCTCCTGGCCTTGTTCTGACTGATGATATTGAACATTTCTATTGTCTCTTTCCACAGTCGATTTGATCCTGTGTATTCTATCTGGTGAGGTCCACGAGTATAGTTATCATTTATGTTGTCGAAAAAGCGTATTTGCAATGAAGAAGTTGTTGGTTTTGCAAAATTCTATCATGGTATCTCCAGAGTCATTTCTATCACCAAGACCATATTTTCCAACTACTGATCCTTCTTCTTCGTTTCCAACTTTCGTATTCCAATCACTAGTAATTATCAATGCATCTTGATTGCATGTTTATAATTTTCAGACTACAGAAGTTGGAAAAAGTCTTCAGTTTCCTTATCTTTGGCATTTGTGGTTGGTGGGTAGATTTGAATAATAGTCGTATTAACTGGTCTTCCTTGTAGGTATATGGATATTGTCCTATCACTGACAGCATTGTACTTCAGGATAGATCTTGAAATGTTCTTTTTGATGATGAATGTGACGCCACATTCCTCTTCAATTTGTCATTCCAAGCAGAGTAGACCATATGATTGTCTGATTCAAAAATGGCTGATACCAGTCCATTTCAGCTCGCTAATGCCAGATATTGATCTTTATGCAGTCCATTTCATTTTTGACAACTACCAATTTTCCTAGTTTCATACTTCATACATTCCATGTTCTGGTTATTAATGGATATTTGCAACTATTTGTTTCTCATTTTGAGTCATGCCACATCAGCAAGTGAAGGTCCCAAAAGTTTGACTGCATCCATGTCATTAAGGTCAACTCTACTATAAAGGAGGCATCTCTTGCTGTCGTATTTTGAGTGCCTTCCAATCTGAGGGGCTCATCTTCTGGAACTATATCAGACAATATTCCAGATGGTAATGCTGCTATTCATAAGATTTTCAGTGACCAATTTTTTTCAGAAGTAAACCACCAGGTCCTTCTTCCTAGTCTGTCTTAGTCTGGAAGCTCCGCTGAGACCTGTCCACCATGGCCTCCTGGTATTTGAAATACCTGTGACATAGTTTCCAGCATCACAGCAACACCCACACCACCACAGTATGACAAACTGACAGATGTGTAAGCAAATATACAGAAGCCAAGAATTATTAGTAGTTACCAGGGGTAGGAGGCAGGGGGAAAGGGGGAGTTTTTGCTTAGGGGACAATGAGGTTATGTTAATGGTGGTAGAATGATTTGGAAAAAGAATGGTTGTACAACTTGAAGAATATAATCATTGTCACTGAATTACAGGTATGAGTCTATTGGGCAATGTCCGACCACATGTACATCCTTGGTCCCATAAAATTATCTCCATCAGAGAACAGGACATAGCAACCATACTTTGCTAAGTAGGGAGATCTGATCTGTCTCTCACTAGCTCTCCTGGTCCTCCTCTGCAGGGGGAGGGGGTCCCACCGAGTTTGCCTCAGCCAGGGACTGTGCAGACACCTTCAGAGCCCTCAAGGGGGCTGCCCCTCTGAGGCCGCTGCCCCACTCAGCCTGGGCTCCCTTCACGTGATACGTGGGCTCAAGACTGAGGCTCCTCCCATGGTGGCAGCAGTGGAGCAGTCCAGTCTACAGGGGGTGGTGCTAAGGTGGTGGCAGTGGCCGAGTGGGTCCCGGCCCAAGCTGTGACCATCCTGCCAGCCTCTCTCCTGTATATAATGTGGTGTTTGCACAACGGCCAAGTCACACAAGGCTCTATTTGACTGAACATATGGTTGACGTTAAGCGACTATACCTGTATGCATGTAGAAATTGTTGAATTGGTGAATGTTTGGTTGTTTATATTTTTACCACAATAATAAAAAAAGACAATGGCAAAAAAAAAATACACGAACAACATTCAAATCAGGTGGATCTCTGCTTTCTGATGCCTCAGGGAGGAAAGAGATTGGTAGGTGCAGTTATAAACCTGGGAATCTCTTTGAATCCTAGTCTAAACATCTGTTCTGCTTTTTGACCTTAAAGTTGGTCTAAACTTTAAAATAGCCAATGAAGGAAATGGAGTCTACAAATTTTGACAGTGTTTACCATACTTCCTCACAATTTCTGAGCAATTGGGAGTATTAGGAAACAGGGCTAGACTAACCTCAAACAGGCAGTTCCCTGCTAGCTAACTGTCTGCTAACATCGCCCAAGGTACTGACTGGGTAGCAGAGGGAAGGGTGGTTTTCTTCTGAACTCCATGCCCTATGGCCCATAGCCTTTCCCCTTTCCTTCTCGTTTGCGTCCCTTCCTCTGTACTGTCTTCTGCTAACATGCTCAGTCAGCCAGATGGAGTGCAAATCTACTACAGAGTGTGGCAATTTCAGAGTACAAACTATATACAGATTAGATAAATTGCAGGTACACAGGCTTATTATTTAAATGAGGGCCACACATCTTACTTGTTACTTAAGCCCTTAAAGAGGCTGTTGCTCTAGAATTTTTCTCAGGCTGGACAGCTCACACTTTTGGCCCTTCTCTTTCCTGACAGACAAGCAGGCCAATCCCTCAGGGCTAAGGTGAAACAGCACCTTCTTTAAGTACTCAAAAACCATATAGCATTTATTTTACCTATTGATTATAAGACTAATATTTTTTCATAAAAGAAAAGCAAAAATAAAAAAAGTATAAAGTAAAAACATAAATCTTCCATAATTCCTCCACACAGACACAATCACTATTGTTTGGGCATATGCAATATATGTGTGTGTGTATATTTAGATTATATATATGTGTGTGTGTGTGTGTTGTTGTTGTTATTAGGTACCATCAAGTTGGTTCCAGCTCATAGCGACCCCATGCACAATAGAACAAAACGCTGCCTGGTCCTGAGCCACTCTCACAATCGTTGCTATGTTTGAGCCCATTGTTGGGGCCACTGTGTCAATCCATCTCATTGGGAGTTTTATATACATATATATACAGAAAACAGAATTTAATTAAATTGTAAAAAACATTTTAGATCATATTTTTGACACCTAATATCATATTTTGAGCATTTTCTCATGTTAGCATCTTTTAAAATGGCTATATAGCATCTTATTATATGGGTATAGAATTTATGTAACCTATTCTTGTTTTTTGAAGTTATTGTTACAAATAATGCATAGATGAATATCTTTGTCTATAAATTGTTAATGATAATTTTCACAGAATAGATTCCTAAAAGTGTGATTAGAAATCAAAATGAATGATCATTTCAAGGTTTTAAGACATATTGCTAAATTATCATCCAAAATTGTGCCAATTCACAGTCTGTCCATCCCCCCCACCCTCACCCCCAGCCAACGTGTATCAGAGTACCTTGGCAACTCTTGGTATGTGACAACTATGGGCCAGTATTTTCAGTATAGTGTGGGAACCCTGACCCAGTCCCAGACATTCAAAGGTCTTGACTATTTATTTGCGTTCCTTATTTATTGCTATATACTACTCATAATCAGAAAGATTCAGGGATTTGTATGAATCTTTATGGAAAATGACGTTTTGATATGGTCATGAATTCAAATTAGTGGGTTTGTCATCTGATGTCTTAGTTACATTTCTCTATAAATTCCACCTACATCTAAATCTCACCAGAATATAATAAAAGTTACAGGACAAATGTCCAGGTGAAAATGCATACTTACTGCTAGTTAATTTCAGATGGCTGAACAGGCTACCGAATAAATGTAAAATGTATTCCCTAATGTTTTGTGTATTAAGTTTCAAAACTTCAGTCAATTCCTGTGAAAGTTACTTGGGAAAGGACTAACATTTCTTGAGCGGTAACATGTGCCAGGGAGTGTGCTTCTCATTTAATCTTGTTTAATTCCCACAATATTCTTAGGTAGAAGTTCTAAGTATCTATCCTGTTTTACCGAAGAGGAAACTGAGGCTTAGAGAGGCTAAGTAACTTGTCCAAGATCTCATGACTAGAAAATGGCAAAGCCAGTGGTAAAACCCAGGTCTATCAGATTCCACAGCTAGAGTTCTTTCCACTTCATCACATGAAATACTGAAGTTAGGTTGAAACAGAGATATCACCTCTTATGACCAACAATTTGCTTTTTTTCTCCTAAGGTCTCATACTATGTTTGATTCAACTTCCAGCCAAAAACTTTCTACCATGAACCATTGCTAACCTGGAATATTCTGAAGATCAACCAATACGTGATGGCAGAGCACATTACAAGTCTTAATACAGCCATCTAATAACCTAACACACATATATAAAATCTATGTGTCCTAGTTATCTAGGGCTGCTATAACAGAAATAACACAAGTGGGTGACTTTAACAAACAGAAATTTATTCTCTTACACTTTAGGAGGCTAGAAGTCCAAATGCAGGGTGCCAGCACTAGGGGAAGGCTTTCTCTGTCGGCCCTGGAGGAAGGTCCTTGTCTCCTTTCAGCACCTGAGCCCAGCACTAGAAGTTCAAATTCAGGTGCTGGCTCTAGGGGAAGGCTTTCTCTCTCTGTCAGTTCTGGAGGAAGGTCTTTGTTTCTTTTAACTTCTGCTCCTGGGCAATCTTCAGGTGCCTTGGCATCTCTCTTCCTCCATCTCTACTACTTAGTTTGCTTATTTAATCTCTTTTATATCTCAAAAGAGATTGACTGAAGATACACCCTAATCCTGTCTTATTAACATAACAAACATAACCTGATCCCCATTAACATAACCTAATCCTGACTCATTAGTGTAACAAACAACCCATTCACAAATGGGATTATAACCACAGGCAAAGGTTAGGATTTACAACACAAAATGGAGGATAATTACATCAGATCACAAAATGAATGACAACTCACAATACTGGAAATCATAGCCTAGCCAAGTTGACACGTTTTTGGGGAACACAATTCAATCCGTAACACTATAGTATTAAAGCTGCTATTGTAAGACAGGATGACTTACGCCCAATGACTCTCATTTAAATGTTATTTACTAGCCTATATCTGTAGATGTGCACTTGTCTATTTTGTAACATTGGGAGAGAATATTTACCTGCAGATACTCTTATGAAACTCTTTCTGACATCTAAGAGTTCCACACAGATGTCTGAGGACAGAATTTGACTATCTGTATGTCACAGTACATGTTAGTAAATATGAGGTCAGAACTAAATCTGATGTATGAATCATCCTCTTTCAGAGCATCTCCTTTCCTCCCCTTCCCGTGAAAAGAGTGGCTGCGTGTTCAATTGTTTGTTTCTTGTTTCCTCTGAATAAGTTATTAAGCCCTTGCATGAGAATCCCATAAACGTTTGGGAAATAATCTTTGAGACAATTCTTTTTGTTCACAGAAGCCATCTCAAGGGCATTAAAACTGCTGGAATTTACAAGATAGCAGCCTAGTTACAGAAATGGTATTGTCCTAGATAAGCTCATACAACAAACTTTGTAAGGCAATTTATGATTATCCCTCCAAGTCAGAATTTCTCAACCCCGACACTATTGATATATTGTGCCAGATGATTTATTTTTGTGGGATCGGGTGAGGGGGAGGATTCCTGTACATTGTAGGATGCTCTACCCACTATATGCCAGTAGCACCCCCAAGATGTAACAATAAAAAATGTCTCAAGAACACTGAGTTTCTGTTAAGCGTCATGGAAAAATTGGGGGACAGAAAAAGGTGATGATTGAACAACCTGATGAACATAATTAATCTTACTGAACTGTACACGTGAAGATTGTTTCAATTGCAAATGTTTAGTTACATATGTATTTACCACAATAAAAAAAACAAACAAAAATGTCTCCAGATACTGCCAAATGTGCTTGGGGGCAGTAGACAAACTACTGCTCTAAGTAAAGGGTCCCCAATTTTTTGTAGAGAGGAGCTGCTTCTGCTTTCCACTCAAGGCTTGAGGTTAGGGTAAAGAAAAGAGAAATGGCTGTAGAGGGAAATCCTTGAGTTGGGCAGAGGTGGTTAAGAGGTTGGGGGTAGGAAAGGTGCTGCCTGAAAACTGTAGGAAGTATTTAGCTATAGGGTTGGCTAATATGACTGATCAGCCTTCAAGACAGACCAATTGAAGACCCCTTGTGCCATATCAGCAAACACAGCAAACATCATTTTCACATTCCTTTTGTCAGTGTTCCTTTATATAAGACTAGGAAAGTTACCAAACCATTTTAATCCTTAATTTCCTCTCCTTTAAATGAAAATAACATTAGCCTCTCCCTTAGTGGATTGTTTTAAAAAAGAATCAAGGAAGGTATATTTACATATATATGGGAAATATAGTAAAATGGTTAAAAGTTTAACCAAAACCAAATCCATTGCTGTGGAGCTGATTCCAATCCATAGTGACCCTATAGGTCAGATAGAACTGCCCCATAGGGTTTCCAAGGCTGTAATGTTTACAGAAGCAGACTGCCACATCTTTATCCCACTGAGCAGCTGGTGGGTTAGAACCGCTGACCTTCTGGTTAGCAGCTCAGCACTTAATGACTGCACCACCAGGGCTCTTGTTATGAGTTTAGACTCTAATAACATGAATCTTTGTGTGAATCTTAGCTCTGACACTTAACTAGCAAGTGACTTTGGACAAATTACTTAAGCACCCAGTACCACAGTTTCCTCATCTGTAAAATGGGAACGATAATGTAGTACCTGTTTCACTAGATTGTTATGAGAATGATAGAATGTAAATAAAGGGCCAGTTAGGAAAAAATAAACACCCAAAAATGGTAGCTCCCTTCATGTAAACAATGAAGACAAACTCTTGGTAAGTTGTTTGACTTGTTTTTTCATCTTTGATGTATTGATCTGAGAAATACAAAAAATAAAAATGGTACTGAAACTATTTTTATGAGCTAAACTATAGAAATTAACAACGTTTCTAAACAATCTTTCTAACAATCTCCTCGTCTAAATGGAATTCCATATTCTTATTGCAAGGAAATAATTTTCTGAACTTTTCATCCATGCATGATTATCAAAGAATAGGCTAGGACAATGGTGGAACCCCTGAAAGCTGCCCAAAGAACTTATACTTCATATGTGCCCAAGCACACTGAACTAGAGCACCCCAGCCACTCTGGAACCACTATAAGGATTATTCAAAGCTCGTGTCGTAAGAGACAGTGCAGCAGAGGCTGGCTGACCTTTGGCTGGTAAAACTGTGTTAGATCTGTTTGTACATGTGTGATTGAATTGGCTTGTGACAAAACATAACAATCATGAGGCCAAAACTTTGACCTTTTCTGGATCACTGAGGAAAATCCACCAATTGAACTGAAAACATCAAAATTGAAGCCAATGTATCTTCCCCTAAAATTACAACAAACTGAATACCTAGGGTCTAACCACAAAGTAGGCAGTTATGCATCTGAAGAGAAAAATAAAGAAGGAAATTGGTTTCAATGTACACAGAGATTTAGCAGCTAAAGTTTTGTCACAAATATCTCCTATATTTTAGCCCCTCCCATTTTATTCTTTTATAAAGACACTAAGACTAAGATTCCTTGAGAGGCATAAGAATAATCTGAAAAATGTTCTGTTCCTTTCTCAGCTTCCCTAAATTACCCTCGAGTTGCAGTGTCAATATTAATTCAAGGCCCTCGATGCTTCAAGAATGAAATATGTTGTACCAGCAGAAAGGAGGAGGTCTACACTGAGCTGTCAACAATAGGTTCCTGCACAAATTATGAAACCCAGAAACTCCTGTTTATTGACTTATCTATTACAATTAAGAAGAACCTGAGATATTTTTCTAGAATTTGCCTGCCTCATTTAAATCTGCTCAACTTCAAGGCATAGTCTAGGTATCTCTGCTTTACTCAGGGTTTGGACTAAACTTCCATGATATTAATGTGTTTCTTTCTACATTACCCCCACCCCCCCAATATAAAACTGTAAAGAAGTAAATCAAAATCATCAATAATCTCATCCACCGGAGAAAACCTGTGTAAAATTCTGGTATATAAATCATTTAAGATGTTTGTCTTAGGCTGGGTTCTCTAGAGAAGCGAAACCAGTAAAGTGTATAAATATATATATAGAGAGAGATTATATCAAGGAAACAGATCACATGATTGTAGAGGCTAGAACGTCCCAAGTCCGTGGATCAGGGTAGAGGCCTCTCCCAAGTCACACAGCTGCAGAAGCTGGCAAGCCCAAGATCGGCAGGTCGGAGAGCAGGGCTCCCGCTCACAGGCTGTGCAGATCAACGAATCCAAGGTTCGGCAGATAAGCTG
>NW_004444004.1:10472250-10504078 GCF_000243295.1 Trichechus manatus latirostris | reverse complement strand
TCCCTTTCATCTGATTGGCTACTCACAGTATATTCAATCATGGGAGTGATTACATTAAAACACTGAGAATCATGGCCCAGCCAAGTTGACCCACAATCTTAACCATCACAATGTTTTATGTGCATGCATATTTTAAACAACATTAAAAGGGATCATTTCATGTACACTTCTTTTTTTACACAGCTTTTTATTGCTCTATTTTTACATACACTTTTGAAGTACAACATACTAAAGAAAAATGAACAACTTGTAAGTGTACAGTTTGATAAGTTTTCACAATGTGAACATGCCCCATGTAATCATCACCCAGAACAAGAAAAAATATTACTGAAGCCCCCTTGTGCTTCCTCCCAACCACTAACCACTCCAAAAGTAAAACACTGTCCAGATTTCTATCACCATCCAGTACTTTTATATGTTTTTTTTAATTTTGTATAAAAGGAATTATAGAATATGTACTTTATTTTTGTCTCTGGCTTCCTTCGTGCCACATTATATTTATGAGATTCACCAAGTTGTTGCATGTACCAGTAATCATTCTCCTTAATACTGTCCATGGATATACACTTATTTATTCATTTTATACTCAGTGGGCATTAGGGTTTTTTTCCAGTTCTCGGCTATTATGAATAGCGCTGTTAACAACATTCTTTTACACATCTGTAGTGCACTTCTGTTTACATTTCTCTTGGTTATATAACTAAGAATGGAATTGTTGGATCATAGGGTATAATAGCTTTAGTACAGAATGCCAGTTGTCCAAAGTGATTCTGAAAATATGCACTCCAACAAGCAGTTTATGAGAATTGCAGTTGCTTTACATCCTGGTCAATAATAGGTCTTATCTGTCTTTTTCCTTTTAGCATTTCAGGTGGATGTGTAGTTGTGTTTTCAATTTGCAATTCCCTGACGTCTACTGATGTTGAGCGGCTTTTCATGTGTTCGATGGCCATTTGTACCTGTGAAGTACCTGGTCAAGAATTTTGACCGTTTGTTGATTAGGTTGTCTGTTTTTATTGATTTGTAGGAGTTCTTTAGATATTTTGGTTATGCCAGCTTGGTTGTTTGTGTATTATAAACATCTTCTTCCAATCTGTGTCTTGCTTTTTTACTCTCTTAAACATGCTTTTGATTAAAACAAGTTCTTAATTTTAATCTTAATGTCCAATTTTATAGCCTTCTCTTTTATTAAGTGTTTTTGTGTCCTTTTTAAGAAATATTTGCCCAAAGTCAGCAAGATATGTTATGTTTTCTTCTAGAAACTTTATTGTTTTATCTTTCACATTTAAATCTATAGTCCATCTGGAATTGATTTTTATATGGTGTAGTGTAGAGGTGAATCCCCTCCCCTTTGGAAGACCAGTTAGTACGACCATTATTCAAATTTATGCACCAAACACTAATGTCAAAAATGAGGAAACTGAAGATTTTTACCAACATCTGCAGTCTGAAATTTACCAAACATGCAATCAAGATTCATTGATAATTACTGGTGATTGGAATGCAAAAAGTAGAAACAAAGAAGAAGGATCTGTAGTTGGAAAATATGGCCTTGGTGATAGAACTGATGCTGGAGATAGCATGATAGAATTTTGCAAGACCAATGACTTATTTGATGCAAATATCTTTTTTCAACATTAACAGTCACTATACACATGGAAGTCACCATATGAAAAATACAGGAATCAAACTGACTACATTAGTGGAAAGAAAGTATGGAAAACTCAATATCATCAGTCAGACAAGGCCAGAGGCCGACTTTGGAACAGACCATCAATTGCTCATACATAAGTGCAAGTTTAAGCAGAAGAAAATTAATACAAGTCCACGAGAACTAAAATGCAACCTTGAGTATATCGCACTTGAATTTGGAGACCATCTCAAGAATAGATTTGACCCATTGAAAACTAATGACTGAAGACTAGACGAGTTGTGGGACAACATCAAGGACATCATATGTGGAGAAAGCAAAAGGTCATTAAAAAGACAGGAAAGAAAGAAAAGACCAAAATGGATGTCAGAAGAGACTCTGAAACTTGCTCTTGAATGTAGAGTAGCTAAAGTAAATGGAAGAAATGATGAAGTAAAAGAGCTGAACAGAAGATTTCAAAGGGTGGCTCAAGAAGACAAAGTTAAGTATTGTAATGAAATGTGCAAAGACCTAGAGTTAGAAAACCAAAAGAGAAGAACACACCTGAAATTTCTCAAGCTGAAAGAACTCAAGAAAAAACTCAAGCCTCGAGATGGAATTTTGAAGAATTCTATGGGCAAAACATTGAACGACACAGGAAGCATCAAAAGAAGATGGAAAGAATACACAGAGTCACTGTACCAAAAGGAATCGGTCAACATTCAACCATTTCAGGAGGTAACATATGACCAAGAACCGATAGTATTGAAGGAAGAAGTCCAAGCTGCACTGAGGGCACTGGTGAAAAACAAGGTTCCAGGAATTGACAGAATACCAATTAAGATGTTTCAACAGATGGATGCAGTGCTCGAGGCGCTCACTCATCTATGCCAAGGAATTTAAAAGACAGCTACCTGGCCAACCGACTGGAAGAGATCTGTATTTGTGCCCATTCCAAAGAAAGGTGATCCAACAGAATGTGGAAATTATAGAGCAGTATTATTAATATCACACACAAGTAAAATTTTGCTGAAAATCATTCAAGAAATTCAAGCCAGATCCAGAAGAGGACTTGGAACGAGGGATATCATTGCCTATGTAAGATGGATGTTGGCTAAAAACAGGGAATACCAGAAAGATGTTTATCTGTGTTTTATTGACTATGCAAAGGCATTCAACTGTGTGGATCATAACAAATTATGGATAACATTGCAAAAAATGGGAATTCCACAACACTTAATTGTGCTCATGAGGAACCTGTACATAGACCAAGAGGCAGTCTTTGGAACTGTGTGGATACTGTGCGGTTTAAAGTCAGGAAAGGTGTGTGTCAGGGTTGTATTCTTTCACCATACCTATTCAATCTGTATGCTGAGAAAATAATCTGAGAATCTGGACTATATAAAGAAGAACGTGGCATCAGGATTGGAGGAAGACTCATTAGCAACCTATAATATGCAGATGACCAACCTTGCTTGCTGAAAGTGAAGAGGACTTGAACCACTTACTGATGAAGATCAAAGACCACAGCCTTCGGTATGTATTACACCTCAACATAAAGAAAACAAAAATCCTCACAACTGGACCAATGAGCAACATTATTATAAATGGGGAAAAGATTGACGTTGTCAAGGATTTCATTTTACGTGGATCCACAGTGAACGCCCATGGAAGCAGCAGTCAAGAAATCAAACAATGTATTATTGCACTGGGCAAATCTGCTGCAAAACATCTCTTTAAAGTGTTGAAAAAGCAAAGATGTCACTTTGAGGAGTAAGGTGCACCTGACCCAAGCCAAGGTATTTTCAATCACCTCATATACATGCGAAAGTTGGACAATGAATAAGGAAGACTGAAATAGAATTGATGCCTTTGATTTATGGTGTTGGCGAAGAATTTTGACTATGCCATGCATGGACTGCCAGAAGAATGAATAAATCTGTCTTGGAAGAAGTATAGCCAGAATGCTCCTTGGAAGTGAGGATCGCGAGACTTCATCTCACATACTTTAGACATGTTATCAGGAGGGACCAGTTCCTGGAGACGGACATCATGCTTTGTAACGTAGAGGGTCGCAAAAAAAGAGGAAGACCCTCAATGAGATGGATTGACACAGTGGCTACAACAATGAGCTCAAACCTAGCAACAATTGTGAAGATGGCGCAGGACCGAGCAGTGTTTTATTCTGTTGTACATATGATTGCTGTTGAGTTGGAACTGACTCGAGGGCACCTAACAACCACTACCACCACCTATTTGTACTCAATAGAATACAAACTCAGTCCATTTACACAAAAGACCATTTTTTTCCTGTTGCTCTGCAGTGTCACCATTGTCATAAATCAAGAACCATACATGTGTAGATCAGATTCTGAATTTTGTATTATGCCTCCATTGCTCTATTTATTTAGTTTTATGCCAACATTATAGCATCATAATTACTGTAACTTTATAGTAAGTCTTGTTATCAAGTACTGTATGTCCTCCAACTTAATTTCTCTTTTACAAGATTGTCTTTACTATTCTCGGCACTTTGCATTTCCATAAAAAGTTAGAATCAGTGTGTCAATTTCCACGAAAACACCTGCTGCAGTTTTGACTAAGATTGCAATAAATGTATAGATCAATTTGGGGGGAAATGATATCTTTAAAATATTGAGTTTTCCAAAACATGTGCATGGTATGTCCCTCTATTTATTCAGGTCTTTTTTTTTTTTATTATCTCTCCATAAAGTTTTGTAATTTTTTGTGTATTGATTTTGCACATATTTCTCTTGATTTTCCCTTAGTGTTTGACATTTTTATGGTATGTTAAATGTTATCTTTTTAAATTTTTATACTCTATGGTTGTTGCTGGCATATGTAATTAAAATTGTGTATTTGATCTAGTATTTGGTGATCTTAGTAATTCACTTATTAATTCTAATAGCTTGCTTATAGATTCTTTTGGATTTTCTACATATACAATGTCATCTGCAAATAATGACAGTTTTATTTCTTGCTTTCCAATTCTTATACCACATTTTTTCCTGCCTTGATGCACTAGCTAGGAACTCTGATATAATGATGAATGGAAGGATTAATAGTGGGCATCCCAATCTCAGTGTGGTATACACTCTTTATCAAATTATAGATTTTCCCATTTATTTCTAGTTTGCTAAAAGTTTTTTTTATCTTGAATTGGTATTGGATTTTAGGGTTGCCCTGAATCAGAGTAGATTCAACAGCAACTGGTATGTATATGACATATACATTAAAACAAACCAAAACCCGTTGCCGTCGAGTCGATTCCCACTCATAGTGACCCTATAAGGAGGCAGAATAGAACTGTCCCATAGGGTTTCCAAGGCTGTAATCTTTACGGAAGCAGACTGCCACATCTTTCTTCCACAGAGGGGCTGGTGGTTTCAAACCACCAACCTTTCGGTTAGCAGCCAAACTCTTAATCACTGCACCAGCAGGGCTCCTTACAGAATCATTAGGAGGATAAAACTAGCAGCCCCTACTACTGCAGTACCGAGTTAGCATTCAGTAAATGACGGGAGCCCTGGTGGCGCAGTGGTTAAGCACTTGGCTGCTAACCGAAAGGTCGGCAGTTTGAACCCACCAGCCACTCAGCAGGAGAAAGATGAGGCAGTCTGCTTCTGTAAGGATTACAGCCTCGGAAACCCTCTGGGGGCAGTTCTACTCTCCTATGGGGTTACTGTGAGTCTGAATCGACTTGACGGCACACAACAGCAACAACAATAAATGATAGTTCCTTTAGCTTCCAAAGTTACGAAGCTGTTAAAAGAAAGAGAGAGAGAATCTAGAAAGGATTTGCTGTTTTTTCAGTGAAGGGGTTCAGAAGAAATTCCATTTTCCTACATTAGGGAAATCTTTCTTTGATCCTTAATATAAGAAAACAAAGAGAATACATCCCATAGTTGAAGACTGCCTGAGTAAAAAAGGATGCATATAACTAAGGAGATAATTTATTTTGCATAGTCATCAAAACGTCTCTGTAAATATTTTCTCTGCGTGACTTTTTAACTTGTAACACGAGGCTAAAAGGTTACCATGAAGTCCCAGCTTAGAGATGACTAATTAGGATCAGATTATGTACTTCTTAGTTATGAAATAATTGAGTCATATTCTCAGTCTACACCTTTTGACCTGAGGGTGATGACTTAAAACTATCAGAGAGCACTTCGGATATGACGCACTGATTCACTGTGGATCTTGTTAAAATGTAGATTCTGATTCAGTGTATCTGGGATGGAAATGTAAATTCTCAGCAGGGGTTGGAACTGGAATGAACCCATTTGAAGCCCTGCTATAAAACAACCTCCATGAACACTCCTATAAAATAAGTTGTTGTTGTCGTTAGGTGCCATCAAGTCAATTTTCAACTCATAGTGACTCCATGTGACAGAGTAGAGTTGCCCCATAGGGTTTCCTAAGCCGTAATCTTTACAGGAGCAGATCGCCAGGTCTTTCTCCCATGGAACCACTGGGTGGGTTCGAACGGCCTGCCAACCTTTCAGTTAGCAGCCAAGCACTTAACCATTGCACCACCAGGGCTCCTTATAAAATAAGTAGTCAGTTAAAAAGCTTAATGAAGTTGACCCTCTGCTAACATCTTTGTAACTGCCAGAAGAGCAAACAAATCTGTCTTGGAACAAGTACAGCCAGAGTGCTCATTAGAAGCAAGGATGGTGAGACTTTGTCTCACGTACTTTGGACATGTTATCAGGAGGGATCAGTCCCTGGAGAAGGATATCATGCTTGGTAAAGTAGACGGTCAGCAAAAAAGAGGAAGACCTTCAATGAGATGGATTGACACAGTGGCTGCAACAATGGGTGCAAACATAGCGACGATTGTGAGGACGGCGAAGAACCAGGCAGTGTTTTGTTCTGTTGTGCATAGAGTCGCTATGAGTCGGAATCCACTCGACGGCACCTAACAACAACATCTTTTGTATATAGCACCAACATTTGAATATCTGTACAATTTTTAAATTTCTTAATAATTGTTAACTTACATTGTCAAAATGTTGAAGTGATGATTTACGGAAAGGAAAGGAGAGGTTGTAAATGTCCTCCATTTTGCTTTTACTTTTTCTAAAAAGTAAACAGTTCCAGGCTGAAGCAAAACTGCTAAAGTACCTTTGATGTTAGGAATTACTTTTCTAGAAGTCAAAAATGTTAGACTTTTGAGACCTTTAAAATCACTAGTTCAACCCTCTCATTTTTCAGATGAAGAAGTCGAGCCACAGAAAAAGATAATGATTTGCGCTAAAATCACTCAACTAGTCAGAAATGGGACTGATTTTCCAATCCCAATGTAGTGCCATTTCCACATTTCTTGGCTACTTCCTGTTGAAGGGGAAAGAAGAGTTTCTGTGAGATCCATAAGAATCTGAAGGTTTTATACTTCAATAAAGGAACAAGATGACCTGGCTTGCCTTGAATAATCGGGCTTTTGGTGATACTTTGTCATGGATTGAATTGTGTCCCCCAAAAAATGTGTGTAGCAACTTGGCTAGGTCACGATTCCCAGTGTTGTATGATTGTGATTTCCTTATATGTTATAAACTCTATCACTATGATGAGATTATATGTGATCTCCTTATGTGTTGTAAATTCTATCACATGAGGTTATACTGATGAGGTTGACAAGATTAGATAGTGTCTTAATGCAATCTCTTTTGAGATATAAAAGAGAGAAGTGAGCAGAGACACATAGGAACCTCATACCACCAAGAAAGCAGTGCTGGGAGCAGAGTGCGTCCTTTGGACCTCAGGTTCCTGCGCAGAGAAGCTCCTAGACCAAAGGAGAATTGATGACATGGACTTTCCTCCAGAGCCAACAGAGAAAGTGTTCCCCTGGAGCTGACGCCCTGAATTTGGACTTGTAGCTTACTGGACCATGAGAGAATAAACTTCTCTTTGTTGAGGCCATCCACTTGTGGTATTTCTGTTAGAGCAGCACTAGATGACTGAGACATACGTATATGGTGGACATGTTTCCTGGGTAACCTAACCTAGGAGACCCTTGAATCACCCATAAAAGAAAAAAAAAGTTGCCATGGAGTCAATTTCGACTCATGGCAACCCCATGTTTTACAAAGTATAACTGCTCCATAGGGTTTTCTTGGCTGTTCTCTTTATGGTGCTGCCAGGTAGGTTCAAACCACCAACCTTCAGGTTAGTAGTTGAGCACAAGTAGTTTTTGTCACCCAGGGACCTTGTATCAACCATCCTCAGGAGCTAAGTGGCTTGGACTTCAAGATTCCTCAGTTAAGAACTGCAGAGAAGGATTGAATTTGTGAGCTCTCAAAGCACCAATTAAACCTGGCTACATGTTAACTTGCATATGCTTCCCCATAAAAGATTGTCTAGCATATTAAAAACCATTGTTTCCCAAAGGACAATTTACAAATGTATTGATTATTCTCCTCCTGCTCCACGTTACAAAATCCATTCAACTCCCTTCTTTGCCCTGTTCTCTGCCGGGATTGCACCAACAGTTGCTGTGTTTCTCTGGGACCCCAGCTCCTGCCTGGTGTTCTCCATCCCCTTCCACAGCTCTTGACGGCCTAACGGTGGTAACTGCTTCTACCTTCTGCTAGTTCCTGGGTACCTAATCATTCCTTCTTGGTTCCCTTAACCCTGCCCACAACTCTGTAAATAGACTCTTCATTCAATTGTATTGAGGATCCAAGCTGAGTGTGTGCAGCATTTCCTGCTGGAATCGTCACTGATACAAAAGGCTCTCCACATCTTTCACACACCATATTTCAAATAGTATTGAGATTCTATGTTACATTCCATATGAAGATATAAACAAGCACAAAGTGCCTCACATAGAGAGATGATCTCACCTAAGACTCCTTCTTTGAAAATCACCAGATACATCTATTTGTACATCTTTACATCCAGTATACTGCTGTTGGCAAAGAGTAAACATCAAATGTTTGCTTTATATAAACCCATCGCCGTGGAGCCAATTCTGATTCATAGCGACCCTATAGGACAGAGTAGAACTGCCCCGTAATGTTTCCAAGGCTGTAATCTTAACTAAAGCAGACAGCTATCTTTCTCCCGAGGAGTGGCTGGTGGGTTCAAATCACCAATCATTCAGTTAGCAACCGAGTGCTTAACCACTGTGCAACCAGGGCTCCTTGCTTTATGTAAATAGAAAATCCGTAAACAACTGAACACACTAGTTTTGCACATCATAACCACAGGCTTCCATTTTAATAAGGCTTGAATACAGTGTAACAATTTCAGTGTCCTATCAAGCTTATTAAAATCCACTGCCGTTGAGTAAATTCTGACTCATAGCAACCCTCTTGGCACAGTGATTAAACACTCAGCTGCTAACCTAAAGGCTGGCAGTATGAACCCACCAGCCACTCTGGGGAAGAAAGATGTGGCAGTGTGCTTCCGTAAGGTGACAGCCTTGGAAACCCTGTGGAGCAGTTCTGCTCTGTACTACAGGGTCGCTATGAGTTGGAATCGACTCGACGGTAGTGGGTTATTTTATTTTTGATTTTTTAATCAGGCTTATTAAAGTAGGATGCAGTTGTGTAGCCACTTCCATAAATAATCATTTTTGAACAGAAGCTGGCAAACAGTCCTTCATGAAAAATATCCATGTCATTCCCTAAGGATGACCCAGCTTTCTTGGAACCTTTGGTGTATCTTTACCATATTTTTAGTATTATGAAGAGGCCTGAAGTAGGAACAGCAAAGAGGCCAGTATGGCTGGGAAGAATAAGCAAGGAAGAGAGCAGGAGGAGATGCAGTTGCAGAAGTAATGAAGTTAGAAGTGGAGAGAAGCACATAAAGCCTTGTAGCCCATTGTAAATACATTGGTTTTTTACTCTAAGAGATATGGGGATCTACTGGAAGATTGTGAGGAGTGACATGACCTGATTTAACATTTTTAAAAGATCACTCTGGAAGCTATGTGGAGAATAGATTGTAGGGGAATAGACCAGTTAAGGGCCAGTGTAATAACTCAGACAAGAAATGGTGGACCAGGGAAGTAGAAGTAGAGGTAGCGAGAAGTAATTAGATTCTGGGTATATTATAAGGAAGAGTCATCAGGATTCCTAATGGATTGGATGTGAAATGTTAGTGAGAAAAAGGTATCACAACTTAATGACTGGAAGGATGAAGATGCCATTCACTGAAATGGAAAAAACTGTGGGGCAAGTAGGGCTGAGGGGAGGGAGATCAGGAGTTCAGTTTTTGATACGTTGACTTTGAGATGTCTATTGTCCATACAAGTGGAGTTCTGTGGAGACGTCTGGGATGGAGATATGAATTTAGGATTTGTCAACATATATAAATGAGGTTTAAAGCTATGAAACTGGATTATATCATAAAGAGAGTGAGAACAGAGAGGATAAAAGATCTGAGGATTGAGCATTTTTTTCACTTCAATGTTGAGAGACAGGGTAAATGAGGAGGAACTAGCAAGAAAAATGTAGAAGGAACAACCTGTGATATAGAAATAAAGCCAGGAAAGGGTGGTATACTGGAAGTCAAGGATTGCAGATGGAATTATTGTTGCTAATCAGCTGCCATTAAAATAGTGTTACATCATGTAAGAAGGAATCAAACTGTCATTGCTGGCTTTGCAGATGGAGGAAGGGGGGCCATGAGCCAAGGAATGCAGGTGGCCGCTACAGGATGGAAAAGGCAAGGAAACAGATTCCCCACTAGAGCCTCCAGAAAAAAAAAAAAAAAAAAACACAGCCCTGATGACACCTTGATTTTAGCCCAGTGAGAACCATGTGGGACTTCTAACCTACAGAACTGTAAGATAATACGTGTGTGTTGTTTTAAGCCACTAAGTTTGTGGTAATTTGTTAACTGCAGCAATAGGAAATTAATACTCTCAGTTACCCAAGATCAACTAGTTTGTGGTAAATGCAGATTTTAAACCCAGCATTATCTGACTTTTATATATTCTGCACTGCTTCAGAAGGGCACAAAATGCTGTGGGAGTTTAGAGCAAAGAGAGATCCCTTAAACTGAGGAATGAGGAAAGCCTTCATAATAAACTTAGAATTTGAACTGGGCCTTGAATGACAGGTAGGGCTTCAAAAGGTGAACGTATCAAAATGGCACAATGTCATGACAATTGGTCTCTATTCACCTGGAGAACAGAGGAAGAGGGAGAGTCAGGAATAGGAAAAGGATATGGAATGAGCAGCTAATTGCCTCCATGAACAATTACCTCCTTTGCCATGAGTCCAGAAGAATTAGATGGTGCCTGGTTACCATTACTGAACATTTTGATCAAAGAATCTATAGAAGAGTCCTGATCAAAAGGGAGAAAATGTAGAACAAAATTTCAAATTCTTATGGACTCCAGACTTCTTGGAGCCATAAAGTTTGGATGAACCACTGAAACTATTGTTCTGAGATAATCTTTAGACTTTAAATCAAAAATATCCCCTGAAGTCTTCTTAAAACCAAACAATAGTTTAGCTTAACTGGTAAAAAATGTATGCCTTGAGCATTAAGCTTTTTTAAGAACTATCTATAGGTGATCAAAATGACAACAGCAACTTGAAAGATTAGATAAGAACCTTAGGGGACAGTAAGTTTATGTTAATAGGGGAGGAACAACTCAGAAAAGGAGGGTGAGAATGGTTGCACAACCTGAAGAATGTAATCAATGTCACTGAAGAGTACATGTAGAAACTGTAGAATTGGTGTATGCTTTGCCGTGTATATTCTCAACAACGACAAAATAACATTTTAAAAAGCCCAATGTTCATCAATGAAAGAACAAATGAACATTTTGTGGCACAGTTATACAATGGAGAAATAAAAGAAGAATCAATTACTTCTACATACAACACAGATAAATCTCACAGACATTTTATTGATGGAAAGAAACCAGACAAAAGATAATACACATTATATGGTTGCAATTATATGAAGCCCAAGAACAGGCAAAGCTAATCTATATTGTTCGAAATCAAGAAGTGGTTGCTGGGGGGCAGGGATGGAAGCTAATTGGAAAGGGGCACAAGAGAACTTTCTAGGGTCATGAAAATGTTCTCATTTTGGGTTGTGGTTATGTGAATATATATAATTTTATAAGTGTATCACACTGTACGTTTAAAAGCTCTTCATTTTATTGTGTATTATTCCTCAACTGAATAAAAAAGTTGAGCATGGCCACAGCAGGTATCTGTCAAACCAAAAGCATGAGCAAGGGCAGAGATGGAGAACAAGTGGGCCGAATTTAGGCAACAAAAACTAGTCCAGCTGGCTTAGAGAAGTTCTCAGTCCCAGCTGCTCATTAGAAAAACCTGGGGCACTTTTAAAAATACAGATGCCAGTGCCAAGCCAGAGATTCTGATTTAACTGGTCTGTGGTGAGCCCCAACCATCGGTATTTTTATAAACTCCCAAGATGATTATCAAAGTCAGATTGGAAGACCAGGGGCTGATACAATGTAAAGGTTGGTTGGGCACAAATTGTGAACAGCCTAGAACACATGCTAAGGAGTTCTAGTTTATTTACACAGGGATGCAGATACACCCTAGCTCTTCAAACAGGAAGGCAAAAATAATCAGACCTGTATATTACGAATATTCATCTCATACCTGTGTCCTTTGGAGAATAGACCTAGAGGATGAAAGGCAAATTAGAAGACTGGCCCAATGGTCCAGGCAAGAGGTAATGTGACCCAGAATTAGCATGATGGTCTTGGGAACAGAAGAAAGGACAGATGCATTTATTCAACCATCCAGCCCACTGGATCAGGCTGAGGAATCCAATTCATTCGTCTCTGTAAATAGATGGATGAATAGATTCATTCATTCAGATAATTAACATGTACTTATTGAGTACCTAATCTGTCAGGCTCTAGGAATAAAGCCTGAGACACATTTTAATGGGAAGAGCTAATATTTTAAATGCCAGAGGTATTTTGCCTGTATAGAGGAAGCATTGAAAGACGGGGAGAAAATGATGATTACGGAGCAAACTAAAGAAATCTAAAGGAGGAACGATTCCTTTCAGGGAAAGGAGAAGGGCAGAGGTTTGTTTGTTTAGTTTTGTTTTTACTTATTCGTATTTGTGGTTTCTGTAGTACATCTAGGTAGGAGTGTCTGTACACAATGGAACACATAGAGCAAAAGCTCAAGGGAGAGGTCTGGGATAGAGACATGGATGCTGAATCATTCAGTTCAATGACATTGATTAATAACTGTGGAAGTATAAGGAGAGAAAAGGAAAGGAATAAGGACTAAGCCCTTAGGAATACCTACCTCCAAAGTCTCAAAAAAACCAAACCTACTGTCAATTCTGACTCATAGCAACCCTATAGGACAGACTAGAACTGTCCCATAGGGTCTCCAAGGCTGTAAATCTTTTCGGAAGCAGACTGCCACATCTTTCTCCCATGAAGTGGCTGGTGGGTCCGAACTGCCAACCTTTTGGTTAGCAGCTGGTGCTTAACCACTGTGCCAACAGGACTCCTTAAAGCCTCAATAGATACTCAAAGAACAATAACTGAGAGAGTGTGATGATATGGAAGCCAAGGGAGGGGATCAACAATGTAAAATGCTCCAGTGAGATTAAGGGATAAACCTGTTGAATTCCAAATTAGGAAGTCATTGACAAAGATGTTTCATTAGAATGCAGTGAAATTGATAGGAGATAAGCCTGTTGAATTTGAAATTAGGAAATCATTGACAAAGATGCTTCAGTAGAATGGATGGAAGAGGGTAGAATTAAGATTAGAAGGAATTGAGGAGTGGACTATGAGGAAGTAGAGAAAACAAATGTTGAACCAAAATTCCAGTCCCTTTATCTGTAAAATGGGGATAATAACACTACACATCACAGGAAATGATTGTGAGGTTGAAATGAAACAATGTTTGTAAAGTACTTAGCACAGTGTCAGCAGCTATTAGCAGGAATTGTTGTTATTATTGTTGCTATTGTTTGGTGGCTAAAATAATAACACAAGTGGTAGATTCAGGGACCAATAATGCCAAATTAACATTTTGTTTTGTTTTGTCATTTTAGGATGGATAATAACTGATTGTTGTTGCCGTCCAGTCGATTCTGCCTCATGGCAACCCCATGTGTGCAGAGTAGAACTGTGCTCCATGGGGTTTTCAAGGCTATAACCTTTCGGAAGCAGATCACTAGGCCTGTCTTCTGAGATGCCTTTGGATTGGTTTGAATCACCATCCTTAAGAAGGCACTAATATAGATGAAGATGCATGAGAGAGACAAGCAAGATCCTAGAGGAAATAAGAGTGAATGAGGGTAAAGGAAGAGGTGCTGGCTTTGGATAGAAAAGGGGCTCACTTTTTTTTCCCTGAGTTGGGTGGGGGAAAAGGAGAGAATGTTTAAGGATCTAAGGAAACTTATGAATAGAAGAAATATAAAGAAGCAATAGAGATGCAATTGATGCCTCAATCTTTTGCATAAAATAGGAGGCATGGTTATCTTCTGAGTGAGGGTAGTGCAGTTGTTGTGGGGATTGTTTGCAGTGAAAAAGTTTGCAATAGACCTTGTGGGGAAGGCAAGAGGATAACAATAAAATATTAGAGGACAGCCCAGTGGTATTTAGGACCTAGCTGAGGTTAAGTAGCATGAATTTTTATTAAACTAAATTAGCATGAGTCCTGGAGTAAGAACAAAGTAAGATGGTGGCTACCTAGGGTTGGGGGTCAGCAAAGAAGTATGGCCTTATCAGGCCAAGAGGGTAAGTAATTAATTGGTATTATGCTATTTTGCCTTATGAGAAAGAATGACTTCAAGTAATAAAAAAATGAATGTAGCTCCAGCTGCATTGATTTGCTTTCAGATCATCAAATATACTATGTTCCCTCCCACCACAGGACTTTTGCACGTGCTGTCCCTTCCTCCATCTTACTCACTACCAATACCAAAAACCCATTGCCATCGAGTCTATTCCAACTCATAGAGACCCTATAGGACAGAGTAGCACTGCCCCATAGGTTTCCAAGGAGTAGGTAGTGGATTCAAACTGCCGACATTTTGGTTAGCATCCAAGCTCTTAACCACCAGGTCACCAGGGCTCCATTACTCAGTACCACCCTCCCTAATATAGTTAAAGCACACTCATCCTTCAATTCTCAGTTTAAATGTGGCTTTCCCTAGGAAGCCTTCCTTGACCTCTCAGACAAGGGTATGTTTCCATAGTACTTTTTAGGACATATTACAGTTGAAGTTTTAAATTCATTTGTCTGGTTATTTGAGTACTGTCTGGTACAAAGCATTCAATAGACATTTATTAAATTAATGAATGAAGGTGATCTTTGGAAAAATATGAGCCATAGGAATTCAATTTGACTGACTTTTTTTGAGCAATATAAAAGACTTTCTCCTATAATAATAAAAAAAAGTGTACTGTTCAAATTACCATCCTGAAGTCCTTTTTGATATATGCCTTCAGAGCTAAAGATGCATACTTTTTAATTTATTCTTTCTTTGAGGTTAAAATTAAGTTTTGACAATAGCAAAAGTCATCATTTGCCTATTGTAACTTACAGAAGCCCAAAGCACAAAAGAATGGGTGACAATCAGGGTAACACTGGGTCCCAAACTGAGCCATATTCTTAAAACAATGACTGATACTCTTCTATGACTTTTAACCTACCTTAAAGACAATTCCCAGAAGAGTTACACATATGATTAAACATTCCCATGAGACTGTCAAAGCTCCAGGTACACTGTTTTTAAAAAATCATATTTAAGATTATACCTAATACACTTGTTTCATTTGGGGCCTGGGAGCTAAATGAATGACGAACATCAGCACATATGCTAGTTTTATGTATTTTATTGATATATTTGGAAAACTATGTCGTTGTTAGCTGCCATAGAGTAGGCCCCTGATTGATGGCAACCCCATGTGACAGAGTATGTTGCCAAACCCGGGAAGGTGGGTCCTTGTCAGGCCCACACGGACTTGCTAATGATCTGGACACCGGTCTTTGAAAAAGAGAAGTAACTTTATTGCAACGCGCAGAACAAGGAGCCGGGAGGAAGTTCCTCAGATCCAACTCCCCGAGCTACAGGGAAGCAGGGCTTATATATGATTTGGGCAGCAAGATGGCCCTTGCACATGCATGCTAGGGAGGGCTTGTGGGACCTCTCACTTCGGAATGGGGTCCAGGTGATTTTCCTTCTGATTTGATCCGCCTCCTCTTATGAGGTAATAAACGGTCACAGCTGGCCCTTCTGCACACGCAGGGCAGGCCAAATCTGGGTTGGATTAATTTAAGGACTAATGGAAATTTACTGGCATTTGTAGGGTCAGGTTACAATCCGCCCTTGAGTTGTAACAATTCCTTAATCTTAAGGGATAAGGGTCTGTGACTTATCTGGCTACTTCCTGCTGACATGGGTGAGAGTTTTAGGGACCTAGGAACAGGCAAGGAATGATTAGCTCCTGGGGGTAATGGGCAAAGAAGACTTAGAAAGTAAGAAAGTAAGTCTTCTAGTGGCTCCTACTCCCACTCTGGTTCACGGGGGTTGACCATCTTTGTAGTCCCAGGAATAGTCTGCACTCTGGTGATGAGTGCATGTAAGGGAAGCCTTTAAAGGTACATTTGGATCTCTGGGGACATACTTCATGCTGGTATAGTGGATCAAAGGCTTGATTCTGGCTACCTTCACCAAGGAGTGGGTGACTAGAAGAACTTTGTGAGGACCAGTCCACTTGGGTTGAAGCTGGCTGCGAGGATGATGGTCACCCCACTTCTTTATGAGAACTAGATTTCCTGGCGCAAAGGGATGAAGAAGGGTATCCAATTATACAGGTAAGCACTACATCCCCAGGCTGCCCTAAGGAAAGGTCTCCCATACAGCATTTCATAGGGGCTCAACTGGAGCCTTCTCCGAGGGGCCACCCGGTCTCTCAACAGGGCAGGTTGGTCTCTCAGCAGAGCTTAGCTAATGTCTTCTTTAAGGTATGGTTCGTTTTCTCTGTTTTTCCAGTCAACTGTGGTCTCCAGAAAGTGTGTAATTTCCACCAGATTCCTAAATGCCCTGAAACTTCTTGGGTAATCTTGGATACGAAAGCTCTTGCATTATCACTTTGAATTGAATAAGGTAGGCTAAATCTAGGAACAATTTCATTAAGAAAAGTTTTGCTTACCTCTGATGCCTTTTCCCTTTGGCAGGGAAAGTCTTCTACCCATCCAGTAAAAGTATCTACAAACACTAAGATATTTGAGACCTTCTGTAGCTCTTGGCATGGCAGTGAAGTCTACTTGCTAGTCCTCTCTGGGTCTGGTCCCACAGACTTGTACCCCAGGCATAGGAGGAGGTGGTGGGCCTGTTTTTGGATTGTTCTTTACACAGGTGACACATTGTTGCACTACTTTCTGAATAGTCTTTTGTAGATTAGGCCCTTTAATCAGTTTGGCTAGCCTGGGAAACATAGCATCCCGACCATAATGTGTGCTCTCATGAGCTGCCTTTATTATCAGGTGCATAAGGTGTTCTGGTATTAACACCTGTCCTAGGGAGTTGTACAACCACCCATCTTCTGCTCTGTTATTAAGGTCAAAGCCCCATTCACAAGTTCTGTTTATATCACATTCAGTGTACTGGGGGTTTTCTGGTAGCTGAAGATTACGAATTAAAGCAAGGCAAGTGGCAGGGGTTTTTGTTCTAGCAGCCCGTTTGGCTGCCTGATCAGCAAGATGAGTTCCTTTAATTATGTGAGATTCTTCTTTCTGATGGCCAGGGCAGTACAGAACTGCCACTTCTGCTGCTAAATGTCCTGCTTCTAGGAGGGCTAAAATCTCCTCTGCATGTTGTATTTCCCTTTTACCTAAAGTTAGGAGTCCTCTTTCTTTCCAGATGGCTCCGTGGGCATGAAGCACTGAAAAGGCATACCTTTTCCCTTAGTTGAAGCTGAATTGGAGGGCTCAGGTTAAGGCAATAAGTTCTGCCTTTTGAGCAGAGGTCCCGGGGGCAGTGCCTCAGCATCTCTGGTCTTATGGAGGGTGACCACAACATAGCAAGCTTTTTGGATTCCTTGTTCTACAAAGCTGCTTCCATCTGAGAACAGTTCTAAATCAGGGTTATTTAGAGGCTGGTCAGACAGGTCAGGCCTGCTGGAATACACTTCTTCAATTACCTGGACACAGTAGTGCTCGAGTTTTCCGTCTTTCAGTGTGGGTAACAGACTTGCAGCGTTGAGGGTGGAGACAGCCTTTAGCTTTACAGCAGGATTTTCAAGTGGGATAGCTTGGTATTTGCTGAGTTGCCCCACTGTTAGCCACAGACCACCATTCTGCTCAAGCAGAAAAGCACACAATATGGAGGCACACAATGGGGGTTAGAATCATGGTAGGTTAGCCAAAAGTGAACTTCTTAGCCTCTGTCAGGAGTTCACACGTTGCTGCAACTGCCCGGAGGCAGGTGGGCCAGACCTGGGCCACATGGTCTAGCTGTTTAGAGAAGTATGCAACTGGTCACTCCCATGGCCCCAGGGTCTGAGTGAGCACCCCTAGGGCAACCCCCTGACTCTTCTGACTGAACAGCTTGAAAGGTTTCTAGGGCAGGGGGTGGACATCACCTTATCTTTGATTTGTTGGAAGGCTACTCAACATTCTGGTGTCCATACCAAGTGTTCAGAATCGCTCCTTTGGACAGCCTGGTATAAGGGTTTTGCAATGAGACTGAAATTGGGGATCCAGATTCTACAGAACCCGGCCATTCCAAGGAACCCTCATAACTGTCTCTTAGTGGTTAGGGGCGCTACTTGGGCAATGGCCTCTTTCCGATCATGTAGCAGCTCATTTTTCCCTTGTGATATTTTGAACCCTAGGTATTTTACCTCAGTGGCAGAGATCTGGGTTTTGTGAGACCTTGTATCCCTGGTCTCCTGGGAAGTTCGGTATTCTGTGTTCTTGTCAGAGAGCTCTTTGGTGGGACTGGTGGTTAAAATATCATCTACATACTGGAGGACTGTGCTCTCCTTTAGTTGTAAGTCTCAGAAGTCTCTGGCTAGTACATCCCCAAAGAGTGTGAGGTTATTCCTGAACCCTTGTGGTAAAACAGTTCAGCAGTATCGAGTATTAGTTTCTGAGGTGTGATCCTCCCACTCAAAGGCAAATATCTCTTGGGACTTTTCTTCCAGAGGGACACAATAAAAAACATCTGTAAGTCTAAAACTGTAAACCATGCTTAACCCCCTGTGAAGACAGTCAGCAGAGTGTATGGATTGGCCTAGTTCTTCTTCTAACTTTTGACGTTTCTGCCTGGTGTCGGAGGCAATCTGGCTGATGAAAATTATATTTATTAACTTAGCATTCTCTGGGTCTTCAGGGTTTATATTAGTAAACTTCCAATTTGCTTGGTACAACAGTTCTAGGAAGCTGGAGGATTGCCCTTGTGGGCTTGTTGTACATCCTGAACTTATCTAAGGCTCTTCTGTTTTGGGACCCTTGCTGTAAACCAACAATCAAACAGTTTTTATAATGTTCTAGCTGTCCTACCCCCAGCCAATATCTGTGGCAGGTACAGCCTGGGCTGCCGGGAGTCTAATGACATTTTGAGGGTTGAGGTTATGCTACTTGTTGGCCTCTTGGTATGCCTTTTCTAAGACCATCTTCCATTCCCCTGGAGTTAAAAGAATATTCCAATTATAGAGATTAGAGGTGGAGAACAGTGTATGGACCCAGATAAACCCTCTAGGCTGGCTGTTGTGATCCAGTCCGGCAGGCATTTCTCTCAGTGGAAATTGCCCTGAGGAGAATTGGGTGGATCCCTGGCCAAATTGCACCCCACTACGGGTGTGTGCTGGGAAGACAATTCCTGGGGGAGGACTGGGAGTTTCTGACTTATGAGGGGCCTGCGAGCAATTTGCTGGAGGGTGGCAGAGGGTTCTGCTAAAGGGGTAGCAGCTGCCGCCAGTGAGGCAGTGCAGTTGGTGTTGGGCCGGTACTGGTCTGGGAACCAGTCCCACAACCCCAGGTGGATAAGGAGGAGGGGGCACAGGCAGAGATAAATGCAAATCCGGGTGGGGCCCAGGTTTTCTGCTTTACAGCATTAGGTAAGAGAAATATTCAATATCCTTAATACATTCAGATAAATGCATAATCCTAAACACATAACCCTTTTTAAAACATTCCAGATTTGTCTTCTCTTCTCCCTGCCTTAACTATCTTCCCATTTATATGCATATGGCCTTGGGCCTCTGGCTGGGTGGAACCAGAAGACCCTGCCCCCCTATGAATCATCCCAGCTTATCTGGCCTTGCTTTGGCCCCAGGCAACTCCAGGTGGGGCTTTTCTCCCCTTCCTTTCCCCCCTGCACCATTAGCTTACATTGTTTTTGTAAGTTTTTATTTTGCCAGAGAGACATAAATGTTCCTATGTAGGGGATTTCATCCCATTTTCCCTCTCTTTTGCAAAACAGATCTAACTGTAAGATGGTAGCATAGTTAAGTGACCCCAAACAGTGATTAGAATCCACATGAAAAAACAAAGAGCACCAGTAAAGGTATACTAGGTTGGTTTCCCATATTTCACTCACACATACACACTCACTCAGAACCAGAACCAGAGCCTGAACCTGACCAAGGTCAACCAGAAACTAGGCTGCCCAATGTCTGCCGTCAGCTAGGGGGACTGGCAGGGCAAGCAACGAGGTTGTTTTAGTAGGGCTTCAATCCCCCCAGTGGGGATGTTTTAGTCCTACTTTCAACCCTCCAGATACTTCCACATCTCCAATTCCAAGCACTTACTCTTTTTTTTTTTTTTAATATTTTATTGTACTTCAGGTGAAGGCTTACAGAACAGATAGTATCTCATGTAACAGTAACACACATGCTGTTTTATGACATTGGTTAACAACCCCACAACATTTTAACCCTCTAAATTCTCAACTTTTTTTTTTCTTTTGTGAAAATACGCATAGCCAAAGATACGCCATTTCAAAATTTTTTTTTTTTTTACATACACATTTAAGTGACATTGACTACACTCTTCTAATTGTGCTGTTATTCTCACTTAAGATGAAGGCTTACAGGACAAAATAGTCTCCCATTTAGCAGTTACTACAAATGTTGCCCTATGACAATGGTTAACAATCTCACAACACATCAACAATATCCTTACTCTACTTTGTGTTCCCTATTATCAGCTTCCTACTCCCCTTCTGCCTTCTGGGCCTTGTCACTGGACTCCTGTACCTCGTTACTCTCATGGTTTTACTGGGCTGTCCACTCTCAGGCTGATCAGTGAACCTTGAAGGTAACTTTACCACTGAGCTAAAAGGGTGTCTGGGGGCCATACTCTCAGGGTTTCTCCAGTCTCCTTTAGGCCAGAAAATCTGGTCTTTTTTTTTTTTGTGAGTTAGAATTATGCTCTACATCCTTCTCCAGCTCTGTCCAGAACCCTCTGTTGTGATCCTGGTCAGAGCAGTCAGCGGTGGTAGCCGGGCACCATCTAGCTGTACTGGACTCAGTCCGGTGAAGGTCTTGGTAGCTGTGGACAATTAGTCCTTTGGACTAATCTTTTCGTTGTATCCTGTTCTCTTCATTCTCACTTGCTCCCGAAGAGATGAGACCAGTGGAGTATCTTAGATGGCTGCTCACAGGCTTTTAAGACCCCAGACACTACTCACCAAGGTAGAATGTAGAGCATTATCTTTATATGTAGCCAAGCACTTACTCTTAACAAGAGAAATTTTGAGGGCACTTCCCTAGTGGATGTCCATACCTGAGTTAGTGCCTCAGGCCAGTCACCACCTCGGTTGTGTTTAGGATACCCACCCGATCCTCCTGAACAAGAGGCTTGGTGCATGCTGAGGGTCAGTGGAGGTTCTGCTCAGTCTCGAGGGGGTGCCGGGCTCAGGACAGAGGGTCTGTGCGACCCTCTTGCCCCACATTGGGTGCCAAAATTGTTGCCGAACCTGGGAAGATGGGTTCTTGTCTGGCACACTGGGACTTGCCAATGATCTGAACACCGGTCTTTGAAAAAAAGAAATAACTTTATTGCAATGTGCAGAGCAAGGAGCCAGGAGGAAGTTCCTCAGATCCGACTCCCCGAGCTATGGGGAAGTAGGGCTTATATATGACTTGAGCAGCAAGATGGCGGTTGCCCAAGCATACTGGGGAGGGTTTTTTGGACCTCTTGCTTTTGAATGGGGTCCAGGTGATGATTTTCCTTCTGATTCGTTCCACCTGTTGCTGCATCCGCTGTTGAGGTCAATTAAACGGTCACAGCTGGCCCTTCTGTGCATGTAGGGCAGGCAAAACCTGGGTTGCACTAGTTTAAGGACTAATGGAAATTTACTGGCATTCGCAGGGTAGCTTACAAGTAGAACTGCTCCATAGAGTTTTCTTGGTTGTCGTCTTTACAGAGGCATTTCACCAGGCCTGCAGGAGTAGTTTCTTCTGCGGAGCCACTGGGTGGGTTCCAACGGCCAACCTTTGGATTAGCAGCCAATTGCAAACCACTTGTGCCACCAAAGCTCCTTGGACAACTATGTTGTTGTTTTGTGCTGTCAGTAGATTCCAACTCATAGCGACCCTATAGAACAGAGTAGAACTGCCCCATAGGGTTTCCTAGGCTGTAATCATTATGGGAGCAGATCATCAGGTCTTTCCTTCCACGGAGCTGCTGGTGGGTGCAAATCACCGACCTTCTGGTTAGCAGCTCAGTGCTTAACCATTGCATCACCAGAGCGCCTACATTACCATCACCACTAGCATTATTCCTGAACCTTTTATTCCAAGCTGCTGTAGCCTAGTTGTGACAATAGGATCACAATAATAGCACAAATCTTGGTTCTGCCCCTGCCCTCTCTGTAGAAACTCCAATCCCCTTCAGACATCTTCAGATATACTCCCTGTGGATTCCCAGAACTATTTCCCATGTACTCTGTAGCTACTCCATAGCATTCACCATTCCCTTTCCCCCAACCCTTCTTGCCTACTGTAGCTCACCTTGACCAGGTATCCTCTTACCACCAATGCCAAAAAAGTGGCAGCCATGCTGCTGATATTCACCAAACTGACCACTGATGCTAATTCCTCCCAGAGGCAGTGCTTCCAGTTCCTGTGTCCACTCATATCTGCATCATATCTGCTGCTCCTCACTTTGGAGGGTGACGATATGTGCAACAAAGGCACTGGCTCCTGTTGATGCTGAGACAACTGGCTCAGTCTTCTGTCTCTGCAGGAGCCACTGGCACCACCACTGCTAATGTGGGGCATTCTCATCTACCTAAGATTAGACTGAAACAGCCCTTTTAGCTTTTACTCAATGTCGTTGCAACCCCTCAGGCAAGAGTCCAGGTGGGCTGAGCCAGAGGACAACCTGAGTGACAGCACCTGCAGTGTATTTAAAAAAAAATCCCCCTCTTCTCTAACCATGGCCCACTACTCTTTTAACCAAGCAAGGGTTCCTATGGGAAAATGGCTTAAGAGGTCTGGAGGTAGTGAGAGGGGGTCATGAAAAGATATGCAAGATGAGGCTGGAAAGTTAGGCAGGGGACAGGTTGTGTTTTGTAGGGAATGGTAAGGTGGTTTATCATTGTCCTGAAAGAAAAGGAGAGGTGCTGAAGGGTTTTAAGTAAGAAAATGGCATGATTGGATTTGCGTTTTAGAAAGATAACTTGTGATAAGGGTGGAGAGCTGATTAGTAAGGCTACACAATTGAAGGCCAGAGATCAGGTGGTAGGGTGTTAAAGAGTGGGAGAAATGCTGAGAACTTAATGTAGGGAATAGAACTTAATGAGGATGGAAAAGATGATCTCTAGATATGTTCAGGAGATAAAATATTCCCCAAATCTACTTTTTTCTCTTCTCATGTCTTCTGTACCTTTCAACATGCTCTTCATTTGTTCTGAAACACCAACTCCCTCCCAAAACATAGACATCACTCTTCCTTCTTCCAACTCTCAACTATAACTCTTTGTCTATCAAAAACTCAGCTCTTCCAGAAAGCCTTCCTTGATCCCCAGTCTGGATTAGGTGCCCATCTTCTGGACTGCATAGCCCCTGTCACATTTATCATACTGTATTATGACTATCTGTTTACATGTATGTCTCTCTTACTAGATTGTGAGCTCCTGGAGATCATACACAGATATTCTCTAACAGATACTTTCCTTCCAGTGCCTAGGACAGGGGCTGGCACAAAACCATCAGTTACCGTTGTGTCGATTCTGACTCATGGTGACCTCATGTGTATTAGAATAGAACTGTGTTCCATAGGGTTATTAATAGTTGAAGGAGATCACCAGGCCTTTCTTCTGAGGTGCCTCTTTGTGGACTCAAACATCCAACTTTTCGGTCAGTAGCTGAGTGCATTAGATCATTTGCACTACCAAGGGATTCTGCCTGGCACACAATAGGTGCTCAATAAATGCTTGTTGTGTATTCTCTGCTGTCGAAAGGCACCTATTGTGTGTGCTTCCTTGCCTACGTGCCATGCTTTTTATTTTTAAATCAACTTTTTTGAGTTCCTATGTGGGAGGCACTGTGCTGTCCACTTTATAGGCATTATTGTGTTTAAGCATCTCAACAAACTTATAAGGTAGGTTCTATTATTAGGTGCATTTTACAGATTAATGAACTGATGCTGAGAAAAGTGATGAAGTATTCTTGAAAAAAAACGCAACTTGAATCTGATTAAGATTCTAGCTCTAACTACTAGCTTACAGAAAAATACAGAGAACAGAAGGACATGTTAAATTACACCATGAATATGCAATCAGCAAAACCCACACTCTGAGAAACTCTAGAGGATAAACAAATAGTCTTCTTCAACAGACAAATTTCAAGGAAGAAATAAAGAAGAGATGGAAGGAGAACCAATAGATTAAAAGAGACATTAAAATATGTCAAATGATCACAATACGTGGCTCCTATTTTGATTACAATTCCAAGAAACAAACATATGATGTTCCTGATATAATCGGGAATTTGAATACTTACTGGATATTTTATGATAATAAGAAATTATTGTTAATTTTTAGGTGTGTTAATTTTTAAGTGTGATAATTGTGGTTATATTTCTAAAACCACCGTTATCTTTTAGAAAATCATACTGAATTATTTACAGATGAAATTATATAATGTCTGGGTTTTGCTTCAAAATAATAAAGGAGGGGGCTTTGGGTGGGAGTGTTGATGATACAAGATTAACCATGCGTTGGTAATTGTTGAAGCTGGGTATACCATTTTTGCATATGTTTGAAATCCTCCACAATAAAAACATTTTAAAAACAATATCTGATTCAAACTTGATAGAAAACCTAGCTCTTTACCAAATACCTTTGAGTATCTCTGTTTATAGCCATTTAATGCCTTTCGGATACTTTTCTTTCATCCAGATTGAAGTTTATAGAGTTCAAATGCTAATAAATTACCTTCAACTCTACAGGTTCAGGAATTTGTCAATGAATTCAGAATTTCATCACAACTCCCCTCAAGCCTCAGGTCTTGTGATCTTGCAAATATTCATGTAAATTGTTTTAGTAAATTGTTAGTGAATTGCACAGCTCTCCAGTAGCAGGTGGACAAAATAGTTTACATAGGAGTTTCTACTGATATGTATTTATGAAATCATTGGAGAGTCCGCTTTCACTGTGGGAGAATGTTAATTAACCATTGCTCCTGCTCCTCTGCAGCTTACAATATAGTAATGAAAACAAGAAATATACACAAATCGTGAGAGTACAAAGCAGCTAGTGTGGAGAATGGACCAGATCAGAGGGAGGAGAGATGAGTTCAAGAAATACTGCAATAGGCCAGGTAAGATGTAATGTGGGCCTGAGCTAGGACGACGGTAATGAGAACCGAGAGGAGGCCCCAGACTTCACTTTTCCTGAGCCACAGTGTTCTGGAACCCCTGATCCATGCATGCTTTAGCCTCCTTAGTCCCTGTTTCTACAGGGCTCCAGTGTATGTAGCCAACATCACAGCCAACTTCCCAAAGCTTGCTTCCCTTTCCAGAAACGCAAAACATCCCAGGCTCAACAGCGCGACAACTCTCAGGGCACACTGACAGTAGTCTGACACTGTTTCTGGTATAAAATGGTGCCCTTGTGGGGCTGCAGAGAACTGCAGAGGGAGCACTGCGATGGTCATCTCCCTGAGCCCTGGAATTCAGTAAATGAGAGAGGGGGCCTGTCACACTTGAGGGTCCTCATGGTCAACACATAGATAACCATCGAAATAATATATGCCGTTTCCCTCTCCCCCCATCCCCTGTAGTTCACTGGCTGCTAAAGTAACTTGAAGTCATGCTAAGAAAAGTAACACCACCTGATCCTTTTGTCCATTTCTAAAGCATGGCTGTTCCTCACCACTTCCAGGCCCTCTAACATAATCCCTCTGACTGGGAGGCTTTACTGCAAGCTCTTCACCTGTCTCACATTCTCATTTTTCAGATCGCAGATAAGAAGTCACCACCTCAGAGGCCTTCTCTGACAACTCAGTCTAAACCAGGTGTCCTTAATCACTCTCTAGCACTACACACTTACTTTTAAGCAGTAATCACCTTCTGTAATTAGCTTATTCATCCTTTTTCTTTCATTCTTATTTTGTCTATCTCCCCCATTAAACTAGCAGCTCGGTAAAGGCACAGGGAGATATCAGCTCCATAAAGGCATAGTGATCATGCCAATTTTGTTTTCTGTTTTATCTGTGTTGCACTGCGTTGTTGTTAGCTGCATTGGAGTTAACCCCCAACTCACAGCAACCCCAATGGAATGGACCATTGTGATCCATAGTGTTTTCATTGGCTGATTTTAGAAAGTAGATCACCAAGCCCTTCTTCCTAGTCCTTAGTCTGGAAGCTCCACTGAAACCTGTTCAGCAACATAGCAACACACAATCCACCATTGACAGATGGGTGGTGGCTATGAATGAGGTACATTGGCTGAAAATCAACCTGGATCTCCCACATGGACAGTGAGAATTCTACCACTGAACCATCACTGCCCTCACTGCATTGCACTGTACCTGCTGCCGTTGAGTCGATTCCAACTAATAGTGACCCTATAGGGCAGAGTAGAACTGCCCCGTAGGGTTTCCAAGGCTGTAAATCTTTACAGAAGCAGACTGCCACATTTTTCTCCTGCGGAGTGGCTGGTGGGTTTGAACCGCCAACCTTTCAGTTAGCAGCCGAGTGTGCTGGTGAGTTTGAACCGCCGATCTTTCAGTTAGCAGCCGAGTGCTTAACCACTGTGCAACCAGGGCTCCTTGCATTGCACTGTAGTGATCAATAAACATTTGCTGAATGATTGAGTCAACATTTAAATCTTCTGATTATACTTTATAACTAATGGGATCCATCCCCAGTTCTTCCTCTTACTAGCTTTAACAAGGGCTCAGTCCATAAGGCATTGCTACATATTTGTTGCTAACCATCATGAGATCAGTGATATCTTTTCATTAAAAGCCTTGCTCTTCCAGGTATCTACTGATTTCACAGCCCGTAGTCTTCTGAATACTTAGGAAATAAACCTTTGGTTGGTCTATTTGCCATATGTCAGTGGTTGTTTGAGCCAATGGTATGCAAATGTGCTTTGACTGCTTTTACTAATAAGGCATATTAAAGATTATAGACTTTTCTGAAACCTTCAATGGGCCCAGCATATAGCTTAGCACAAGGTATATACATTTCAGAGACATCGAAAGTCAATTAATTCAGTTCATGTTTTCCCTCTGCTTAGCCTAGTTTGCAACTTTTCCATCTGGCTTCTACTTAATCACCAGCAAAACACCTCAGAGAAGGTTTTACACTTAATTACTATTTGCATTTTGATTAGGGAACTGTTGGTAAGAAGTGAAAAAGCCGCAAGGAGTCACAACTAACAACTGATCACATCATCCCAAACCAGCCAGGAAAGTTCTTTTGGTGTGTTTCAGGCAGGGCTTCCAATTGGTTTGTTCTGATTCGTACCCCTGCTGAGAATTTGCATTTCTAAAGAGTTCCCAGGCAATGCTAATGCTGCTGGTTAGGGACCCATTCTGAGGACCACTAGTAGACCAGTGGTTATCCAAATTTATTATACATAAGAATTTACTAAGAATCTTGTTAAAATGTAGATTCTGATTCAGTATATCTAGAGGTGGAAATGCAGATTCTCAGCAGGGGTTTGAACCAGAATGAACCAGTACAAATCCCTGGTTTCAGGCTTTGGTAGTTACCCAACCAGCCACCCTTGCCACTAAGACAGATCTCCACTGAGAGCAAGCAAAAGGGCAAAAGTGTTAAATTCCACTAGCTTAAGAATGAACCTCCACAACACATGGATTTTTCTGATAACCCACTTTGCTTCTTAAGAGGTCTGTCCTGCCTGGTTTTGAGCACTCTTTCCTCCCAGGATACACTGGGGAACACCTAGTGACAGGGAGATAGAGCCAGCTCATTGGTCACCAGCTCAACATTCCAGCTTTAGTGTTTTGGATTTGAGTCTAAGACCAAATAAAGCTGCCCACACCAGGCCCAGAAGACCTATACAGAGAAAATAAAGACGTGCATCAGGGTCGGATTACCCAATAAGCGAGGTAAGCACGTGCTTAGAGCATCAACAAAACAGGGGTACCAGTTGTCTAAAGCAAAGACCCATAGATGCCAAGCGGACAGGACACAAGGAAAAGAGACCGCTGCCGTGGAAAGGAACTGGCAGGGCACTAAATGAAACTCTTATCAGCTCCAGTGCATGAGAATGTGCCAGCGGGAAATAAAGTTCATGCAGGGTCACAAGAGTGCCCACGAGCAAGGTTGTTTAAGCTATGAGGCTGCTACCACTCCAATACCTTTGTTGACATCTGTCTCCTACAGTCCCCTCCTGTGTAATTGAAACTCCTTATCTCCGCGGGTCTCTTGGGAGTATACTATTTCTTTCTGATAAACAAGAGGTGGGGGATGGAGTGGGCTGTTGAGTCTAACTCTTGCTACATTCACCCAGTACGCAACTGGATCCAACAAGAGCAGTTACTAGGCAATGAAAGATTATATTAATAGATAACAGTTCTCTGTTCCACTTTGAGAGAACCATCTTGTACATCCACGTCTGCTGATCCAGCAGCTCCAGCCAGGAGAGCCAGCAACATTCTTTGCCATGATACAAACACAAGGGTATGCTCTTGCGCATGTCCTGGTAAACAACCAGTGGGAACTCCAGTCCCAGATGATGCACAAAAGTGAGGGAACTCGAATAAGTTGACCGTTGGAATGAATTCAATCAAGTTACTTTTTAACTGTATAGCATTTATGTACGGAGTCATGTTCTAAGTTTTGTTAACAATAATATTTATGACTTAAACTTTAAAATATGTTTGACATACAAGCGGACACAATGTAGCATACATTTAATATATACTCATACGGATAATAATTTAACATAATACTAACATAGCAAATGTCAAAAAAAATACTGAAAATATTAACATTTATCTAACATGAAAAGTTTTATGTATCAATCGAGTTTTGTTTTTTATTGTCGCATGGAACACAGTGCTTAATATTACTCTATGTGCTAATAAATGAGGTATTAGGCATATTAAGAGAACACAAAATTCAATACTAATTTATTGCACAAAATATGTTCTGTTTTGCAACAATGAGTGTTTCTAAATTGGTCTTCCAAGAAAGCAACAAAGGGTGTTTATCAGAACATTACATTTATATTTTATCAGATTATTTACTTATCTCCATGTAAGGAAATTGAATAATTCCTCGAGAAATTAAATTAATACTTAGATTAAAAAATTATATAAATGTATTTTATTTTCCATTTCCCTTCAGCCTGATTTTCTTTTAAGAAATTAATTGATACTGTTATGACTCGCAAAACAAACTTGCTCATCGAGAAGTGATGCTATTGTTATATCAATTATGTACTATCTCCTAATATGGGAGTTGAACAATTCCACAAAGAAATAAAATGCATATTTTATAAATTTTGTATATGATAACAGTTATATTTTCCTTTTCGTTTTGCACTGATCAGGTATAACCTCACATTCAGTGAGAAAGACAAGGACGTTATACATAAAGAAAGCAAAGAGGTCATTAAGAAGACAGGAAAGAAAGAAAAGATCAAAATGGATGTCAGAAGAGACTCTGAAACTTGCTCTTGAACATCAAGAAGCAAAAGCAAAAGGAAGAAAAAATGAAGTAAAAGAGCTGAACAGAAGATTTCAAAGGGCAGCTCGAGAAGACAAAGTAAAATATTATAACAACATATGCAAACACTTGGAGTTAGAAAACCAAAAGGGAAGAACACGCTCAGCATTTCTCAAGCTGAAAGAACTGAAGAAAACATTCAAGCCTCAAGTTACAATATTGAAGGATTCTACGGGGAAAATATCAAAAGAAAATGGAAGGAATACAGAGAGTCACTATACTGAGAAGAATTGGTCGAAGTTCAACCCTTTCAGGAGGTAGCATATGATCAGGAACCGATGGTACTGAAGGAAGAAGTCCAAGCTACACTTAAGGCTTTGGCAAAAAAAAAAAAAAGGCTCCGGAAATTGATGGAATACCAACTGAGATATTTCAACAAACAGATGCATTGCTGGAAGGGCTCACTCATCTATACCAAGAGATTTGGAAGGCAGCTGCCTGGCCAATCGAATGGAACAGATGAGAGATCTATCTAAAATAAAACAATTTGTTGTAATATTTGTTTTCTGATCATTAAATTTTCTTTTATGACATCTTTTCATTTGTTCATTTATAATTATGGCATTTATTACAAAACAAGCATCAAATTTGAAGTATGAGCTGGTTAAAGCAAAATTAGTGAAAGTCAATTTTTGTGGGAGATCAACAGAATTTTACATTGATTATTGAAACAGCTAAGTTCACTGACTCATTTTCTTTGTTGTATAATATGTGGAATTTTTTTTGTAGAAGATGTGGTACATACAAAAAATCTTAGTACCCCACTTCCACTAAAAGTTTTATAATCCAGTTCATCTCATTCTGCTTAAATGGCATATGCCACTTTTATGTTCAGTCGCTAATATTATAGTCTCATTTAAAAAGAAGTTACATCATGGATAGTTAAGACACATATACACACACACATATATGTATAACTCACATATCCCATTCAGATGCATGAGTAAGCAGAGGAGGGGGCACCACAGATTACCAGTGCTTAGGGCCCTCACATGCCTTAATCCAGCTCTGATAGGCATCCTGGGATCCAATGAGATAATGTATTGAAGTCTATTTTGAAAAGCATATAAGGTACTTTACAAAATAATGGACACACAAATTCTTCTAGGTAACTTTCAAAATTTGCTAGTTAGCACAAACTCATGTTAGCTCACTATAAGTCAACCCAGAGAAGAACTTCAGTGAACATATATTTACTTAGTTGTTTGGAATCTATTCTTGTTACAGAATCACAGAAAGTCAAAGACCAGCTCATTACTACTCAAATGTGCTCTGTGGATGAGGAGCATTGGTACTGCCTTGGACCTTGTTATCAATGCAGAATCACAGACCTCACCCTAGAGTACTACATTAAAGCACTGTCTAGCCCAATGGATACCTCTAGAGACCATCTACTGTAGCACTTCTCAAACATTAATGTGCATGTTATGTGAATCACCTTGTAAAAATTCAGAGACTGATCCACTAGGTCAAGGGTAGGGACTAACATCTCCCAGAAGAGAAATACTTAATATTCAGGAAGGTCTTTTATGTTTGCTGACACTTTTGAGTAGGGACATCTTCAGTTGGGTACCTCTCTGAGAAGTTCCTTTTCTTTAGCCCCAGGATAAGCTAATTGCTGGGATGTACTTGGGAAAAAACACCTGGGAAACCTCCCAGTTAGCATTCCTTAGGACCATATTTAGACTGACAGATAGGCAGATAAGCCTAATTCCAGGCACTTCTAAAATACCCTAAGTAGGGTTAAAATTCTCATCTATTTAGTTTCTTTAATCATAATGTGACCAATAGGAATGCCAGAGCCCAGAGGAAAAAAAATCTGATTTCGGTGCTTAGGCAGACCAGAATGTAGTTAGCTGAAGGGCCCTGGCTGGAACTCAAACCCTTAAAATTGTCAACATTTTTTTAAAAATTTTTTATTGTACTTTAGAAGAAGGTTTACAGAACAAATAGTTTCTCATTAAACAGTCAGTACACATATTGTTTTATGACATTGGTTAACAGCCCCACGACATGTCAACACTCTCCCTTC
>NW_004444004.1:10456832-10471331 GCF_000243295.1 Trichechus manatus latirostris | reverse complement strand
CTACTCACCAAGGTAGAATGTAGAACACTATCTTTATAAACTGTGTTATGCCAATTAAGCTAGATGTTCCCTGAGACCATGGTCCCCACAGCCTTCAGCCCAGCATTTCAGTCCCTCAGGAAGTTCCAAAGTATCTATGGAGTTTCCATGACCTTTCCGTGTACAAGTTGTGTTGGCTTCCCCAGTAATATAATGTGTACTGTCTCACCCTTCACCAAAGTTACCACTCATCTATTTAGTCCCCACCCCCATCCCTTGTAACCAACAAAGATTGTTTCTTTTTGCATGTAAACTTTTACATGAGTTATACAGTAGAGGCCTCACACAATATTTGTTCTTTTGTGATTGACTTATTTCACTCAGCATGATGTCCTCCAGTTTCATCCATGTTATGAGAAGCGTCACAGATTCATCATTGTTCTCTATCTTTGTATAACACTCCATTGTGTCCATGTACCATAGTTTGTCCATCCATTCATCTGTTGATGGGCATCTAGGTTGTCTCCATCTTCTTGCTATTGTGAACAGTGCTTCAATGAACATGAGTGTGCATATGTCTATTAGTGCAATGGATCCTATCTCTCTAGGCTATATCCCCAGGAGTGGGATTGCATTTTGTCGTGCTTTTTTTCTAGTGGTACTGACGTTTTCTTTGTTCCTTTTACTCTCCTGTGCTGAGTTCCTTTTGTTTGTAGATTTTCTGTTGTTTTGTTTTTACTGAGACTTTATGTTTTTCTTCTTTATTTTGATGAGTAAGTTTGTTAACTTTCTTTGTGGTTACCTTGAAATTTACCCTTATCTTCCTAGATTTGAACCAGTCTGTTATTACTTGGTATCACTTGACTTCCTCTCCATTAGAAGGTTCTATACCTACACTGTTTATTCCCTCTTTTATTGTTCTGATGCTGTTGTCATTTACAGATTAACCTTTCTGGTTGCTTTTTGTAGTTCTTTTGGTTTTGCATAGTCCTTAAGAGTTCATTTCCTAGGTTGGTATCTGGCTAGTACAATCCTGTGTCCTAGATTCAGCCAGTGGTCTGATATTGTTTGTTCTCAGATTGAAAGACTTCCTTTAATAAGTCTCATAAGTTTGGTTTCGTTTTAACATAGTCCCTTAATTTCTGTTTATCTGGAAAAGACCTAATTTCACCATCATATTTGAATGAGAGTTTTGCAGTATATATTATTCTTGGCTGGCAATTTTTTTTATTTCAAGGTTTTATATATGTCATCCCATTGCCTTCTTGCCTGCAAGGTTTCTGCCGAATAATCTGAGCTTAGTCTTATTGTTTTTCCTCTGTATGTGACTTTTTGTTTTTCTCGAGCTGCTCTCAGGATTATTTGTTTGTCTTTGGTTTTAGCAAGTGTGATTATGATATGCCTTGGTGATTTTCTTTTGGGGTCTATCCTATATGGGGTTCGTTGAGCTTCTTGGATGGTCGGCTTTTCATCTTTCATGATATTGGGGAAGTTTTCTGTCAGCAGTTCTTCAATGATCCTCTCTGTGTTTTCTGTTTTCTCCCCCTGTTCTGGAACTCTGATCACTCGAAGATTTTTGCTTTTGATTGTATCCCACATAATTCTCAGGGTTTTTTCATTTTTTCTTCATTCTTTTTTCTGATTTTTCCTCAAATAGAGTTGTAACCAAGTGTTTTTCTTCAGTTTCTCTAATCCTATCTTCCATCGTTTCAAATTTGCTCCTTAGCCCTTCTATGCCACTGTCCATTTCTGAAATCTTGTTGTTTATCTTTTGGATTTCTAGTTGTTGTTTTTGTATGATTTCTAGTTGCCAATTTATTTTAGCATTTTGCTCCTGTATTATTTTCTTGAGTTCTTCCATTCTTTGTCTGTATTTTCCATGAATTTGTCTGCCTTTTCCATGAATTTGTCTATTTTTTCCTCATTTTTGTCTCTTTTTTGCTTCAACTCTTGGAGAATTCTGAATATTAGAGATTTGAATTCCCTATCAGTTAGGTCTAGTGCCTTTTCTTCTACTGGAAGGTCATCTGGTGTTTTATTTTGGACACCTACTGGCACCATCCTGTCCTGTTTTTGTAAATGTTTTGATATTGTCTGCTGTCTTCGGGGTATTCAGTGGTTACTTTTCTTGTTTATTGATTGTAGATTTGTTTGTTTCATCCTGCTTTTTTGTTTTATTTGGTTATTTCTGAGCAGGCAGGCTGTGCATTCTTTGTTGTTTGCTCGTTTGTGGGTATGATTCTTTTCACCTCCTTCTCCAATGGGCAGGGTCAGTCACTCAGGTATGGTACAGCAAGACAGGTCCAGCTCAAGGGGAGTTGCTGGGATAGGTTTTTTTGTGGCACGTACCAGGTCTGACAGTGTGGACTCGGAATCAATGCAGGGCAGGTTCCAGTAGGCCGTGCCTGTGCTGCTTGGGAGTGTGATGTTCAGTGCACGGTGCAGGTAGGCAGGAAGGAGGGGGTAGATTGTGATGTGTGGAGCTAAGATGGGTATGGGAAAGATGAGAGAGAGGGGAGAGGAACAGGAGCCAAAAACATATACACAAACAAAAAAGCATGCTAAGGAAGCTTGCTATTGGAGTGGAGAGATGAGAGACTAAGAAGTGGGGAAAAATAAAAATAAAAAAAAGAAAAAGGGTAAAGGAAAAAAATGAATAAATCGAGAAACTGGAAATGAAGAAAGACAAAAAGGAATAAGAGAGAAAAGAAAACTAAACAAAGAAATTTTAAAAAACCCAAAAACAAAAAAAAAAAAAAGAAAAAGAAAAAAGAAATGCTCCGAGGGATGTCCCTGTGCATCTGTGCAGAGTAAGGGACTAGCTTCCAAGCCGCGTGGTACTGCCTGGCTAGAAGGGTTTCCCAAGCTGAGAAAAGAAAAAGAAAACAAACAAACAAATCAAAACAGAACAAATCAGAGCAAACAAACAAACAAACAAAAAAGCCCTGGGGGTCCCACCAGTGTGGCGACACAGGCTGGGAAGCAGTTTCACAGTCAAGCGATGTCTTGCAGCCTTTCAGGAAGAAGCGAAGATGGCGCACGGAGCCAGGTATTTCACAGAAAGGAGGGGGAGGTGGTGCGAGGTAAGGAAGAAATCTAAAGAAGCGGAAAAAAGCAACACCAGCAGCCAACAAATGGCACTCAGGGAGCTGGCCAGTGCGGACGGGTGGAATCCAAGTGGCACTGGGGGAAGCTCGTGCTTCCTGGCCAATAGACTGTGGCTGCAGGAAGCAGAGGGGGCTAAGCGGAGGTGAAGAAGGGTGGGGGGTGGGAAAGCCTATATCATGGGTTACCGGTTGTTCTGTCTCCTGCTGGAAGCTCCGTAAAGCTGCTTTCTTGTACCTCCTCTTTGCTGATCTCCGATAGGAGTCCAAGATGGTGGATCCGTGCTGCGGTAGCTGATAGGGGACCTCTGCATGTATCTCTCCTTGTGCTCTTAGTCAGTTTCTTGTTCCTTTTGGTGCTTGGCTGAGTTCTTTATCTCTTCGTTTGATGCTTAGGGTTTCAGGATTGACGTTTGACTCTGTTTGACTTAGTTTTTCTGATCTTTGCTGCGGAGGGACAGCGTGGTGCTTCTGACTATAGCGCCATGTTGCCTGGAAGTCCAACATTGTCATAATTTTTACCAAATTCCAAATTTGATCATTTCATTGCCTTTCCCGTGAACATTCTTGGAAGAGTTCCAAAAATATTAAAGAAAACTGGGTATCATCTAATATGTGATATGAATAAAATACTGACAGCACAAGCAATTTGAGACTTAACCTTCCAAAATTTAGAATTAAGTTTTCTCCTCACCCAGCCTAACTATAATGTCACACTGAGTAGATTAAAATTCAGTACCAAAATGAGCCCTGGCTGTAATCCAAAGATCCCTATAAGCAGCAAGAGAAGCCTAATTATTTGGTCCATGCTGTATTGATGTTAGATAACCAAGGCTATCAATTTCCTCAAATGTCTCCATATGAACTAAACAGCCCTCGACAATTGACATCACTTCATGTGATAGAGAGGTTTTTGCCATCTATCAGAGCAACTCAGATACACACTTAAGAAACAAACCTATGTAAATAGCTAAAGATTCTACCATTTCCAAGAAGAATTCATTCTCTATTGTGCTGTCATTGTTGTTATATCATGTACTCACATACCACAATGGAATGAGACAAACCAGTGCTTCTAAACTAGGTGTCACAAGCTCCAAGAGAAAAGATTACCCTCTTGAACGTTAGGTCTTGATGACACTTCCTACAAATTAAAGATGTCTGTGGGCTTTTAAAAATTGCAATGTATGCAAATAGCTATGGAACTTTGGGGGGGAAGGGGGGACGAAAATGCTCTACAATTGATTATGGTAATGGTTGCACAACTCTGTGAATGTACTAAAAGCCATTGAATAGTGTACTTTAAATGGGTGAATTGTATGGTATACGAATTATATATCAGTAAAACTGTTATATGTAAAAATTGTTATCCAGATGGCTTCAACTATTCAACACAGTGCCAAAATTTCAAAATTCCTAATAGTCTTTTCTAAGCCATATTTTGAAGGTAATTAAGGATGAAAGAAAATATTGTCTCATCCCTTACTTCAGAGATAATTTAAAATACTTTGAAATTAACTTTTAGAATATATGTTAGAATTTAAAATCCATATAGGATTAGATCCTTTATGATTTAGATCCCCCAAAGTAAGTGACGAGGTTTGAAGCAGCTCAGCTGAGAATAAACCTCAGATTAGAGTTTTTAGTCAGAATTTTGAAAATTATTTTTATAGGCCGTAGAATATTGGAGCTGGAAGGGAGCTTTAAAAAAATCTAACCCAATCTTCTCATTTTCCATATGAGGAAGCATAGGAGGAAACAAAGAGAAGTGACTCATTCAAAGAGACATAGATAAATCCCTAGAAGAATACCACTAGAACATAGACTTCCTGACTTTTGATCTGAGACTCCTGCTAGGGAGCTGAATCTCAGCAACACAAAGCAGAGACGCTTCCAGTACACTATGGTCATGAAGTCAAACCAAAGATCTGGTTCCTGCTCTCTATGAATCCTTATCTTATGCCACTCTTCCCTTGTTCACCATTCTCCAGCCCCTGTGGCTTCCATTCTGTTCGTCAAACATACTATTGGTTGTTTTTTTTTTTTTTAACTTGCTGCTTCCTCTGCCTGGAAAGCTCTTCCTTCTGATGAATCTTTGCATGGTTGGCTCTGATTTCTCCTCCAGATCTGTTTAAGTGACAACTCTTTGGAAAAGCCTTATTCACCCTATCTAAAGTAGCCATCTCCCACCACTGCTAGCCACACACTATCACAGCACTTGCCCGTTTCCTTTAATGGCCGTTATCATCATTATGATGTTATATTTGTGTATGTGTGTGTGTGTGCTTATTAACATGGTTTTCTCCTACTATAGCTTTATCAGAGCAGAGTTCATGGCACATAGTTGTTGCTTAATATACACTTGTCAAAGGATCGAATAAATTTCTGGGTAGGCTCCCTGTTATCTGATGTCTAAATTATGCCTTATTTTCACCTCCCAGGATTCAGGAAAAGCCTAACCAGGATATGAGTCCTGGCCATCAGAGCTAAGTCAGGTTGCCCTACCTAAGATGTTCAAGAATAAAAAAGATACAGAGAGGTAAGCTAAACTAAAGTCCTTAGAGTATCAAGCTTGTTAAACTTCAGTTGAAGTTCACAAATCAAAAGAGCAGGAACAGGATCAAAAACAGAGAACAAAGTCAAGAGCCAGTAGTAGTGACATAGGAATGAAATGGCAGGAAAGTCCAGAGAGATGCATGATAGTTCCTATATGAATGCTGAAAATGCAGTATCTGTGGCTTAACTTAAATGATTGTTGGATATGTGATGAGTGAGTGGGTAGGACTGAATTAGAGCTACAGGGTCTGGACAGAAAAGAACAAATATAATTTTAAAAGATCCATTTCCCTCCCAGCCCCCACAGTGGATAGGTAGTGTGAGATTCTACCGAAGTTAAGGAAACAAGTTAGGGTCACTCCTTACCTTTTACAGCAGTTTGACTATAGAAGTTCCTATTTTATTCATCACTACCCCCTTGCACTGTGCTATGCACATAGTAGGTGCTGAATAAATATTTTCTAATTGAATAATTGGACTGCTGTTCAGCAGGGGCAGCCAACGTAGTACTCTAAAACGAGCACAGGGAAGATGCAGAGTATAAGTTGACTCAAAATTTGGAAAGATTTTTCCTTCTTTAAAGGTCAAGTTATACTGTGTAGTATATTTGGATGCTGTATGCTAGCTGTGACTCACTTCTTGGCCTGTACTGTCTTTGGGTTTCTGCCCTCCCTTTACATCTGAGCCTCTCTTAATATTTCTATTTAGTTTTCAAGGAGGGTGTGGGACTTCCTCACTGGAAGACATGTTGCTTGCTGGAGAAGGCATAGAGAAGTATATATAAATAATCCATAGACTTAACTAAGCTATGAAAGTAAACACAAGCGTTGTCCTTAAACACAGTGAATACTGAATTTGGAATAACACATATCCCATTAAATGCTTGTCTCTGTTATGATGAATTATCTTCCCTTCCCCGTCCCTTTCCCTCTATCTCTCCCTCACTCCATCCTTCCTTCTCTCCCTTTCTAAATCCTGAAGCTATGGAAGAGAAACATTCAATCCAAAACAAAAAAAAATTTTACTATCCTTGAAAGTAGTGATAGAGTTAGATTTTTTACTTGTTTCTAGCACTGGGGGAAATATGAAATTACTTATTCAAATATGTTTCCTTAAGACATCTCAAGAGTGATTATCTTTCTTTTCCTGTATCCAAAAAAGTGTTTGGAATGACTTTTGTTACGGATTGAACTGTGTCCCCCCAAAATATGTGTTGAATTCTTAACCCCTATACCTGTAAATGGAGCCCTGCTGGCACAGTGGTTAAGAGCTCGGCTGCTAACCGAAAGGTTGGCAGTTTGAATCCACCAGCCACTCCTTGGAAACCCTATAGGGCAGTTCTACTCTGTCCTGTTGGGTTGCTATTAGTCAGAATCGGCTCAACTGCAAAGGGTTTGGCTTTTTGAGTTTTGGTACCTGTAAATATGACCATGTTTAGAAATAGGGGGTTTTCTTTTGTTACATTAATGAGATCATAGCAATTTAGGTGGATCCTAAAGCTAATCACTTCTGAGTTATAAAAAGACCAGAATAGACACAGAGATACATACACGGGGGATGACAGATGCCATGTGAGGATCATCTATAAGCCAAGCAATGCCAAAGAACCAAGGATTGCCCAGGGCTACAAACAAGGAAGGAACTGACACAGACAAAACCCCGATTTGAACTTTTAGCCTCCAGAACTGTGAGAAGATAAATTTCTGTTCTTTAAAGCCAAACACTTGTGGTATTTCTGTTATCACAGCACTAGGTAACTAAGACAGAGTTCAAATATTAAAGGACTGACAGTTCGCACTAGTTACAGACACTAATCAAATAGCCCCTTCAGGCCTTGAGGACCATTAAAGAAACAGTCCCCCAGTAGGCATGGTGTGGAGAGGTATGCTGGAGTGCAAGAAAGAGAAGAAGAGGGGAAGATAATATGTATTAACTGAGCAGCTACTATGAGAAAGTTTCACATGTATCATCTCATTTATTCTCCACAATTACCCAATGCCATAGGGACCACTATGATTCCCTCTTAAAGATGAGGAAAACGATGTCCAAAGAAGTTGATTTGGCACTTCAAATTCCAGCCAAGATGGAGTAACAGGGACTGGATCTACCTTACCACCTAAAACAACCAAAAAACAAAACAGACAAACAGGCAAAATACATGAAACAAGTTTTTAGGACACTGAATATCACATATTGAAGGACAGTGATCCCTGAGAGATGGGAAACAAACAAGGCGAGCGCTATGATTGTCCCCGCTTACCGCCTTAAGAGACAGCATAGAGGGGAAGGGATTGAGGCAAAGGCCTCAAAAGACTTCTTGGGTTGAGGAGATACAGCTAAGAGTTTAGGGAGACCAAGGCAGCTAGATTTCATAAGACAGATACTAGAGAGCAGACAATTTCACAGAGAAGGAACCCCAGAGATCTTCAGAAGGTCCCCCTCCTCAAGGATTTAGCAGAGTACTTAGTAGTGCATGTGTGGGAGGAAACTCCCCAAGGACAGGAAAGAACCATCTGAAAAAATTAGAGAAAGCAGCATCTTGTGCTCATACAGGGCTGAAAATAGTGCCTATCCTCACCAGCCAGACTGAAAAAACTTATAATTCATGAGGCAGAAGGGTCTTTCCTCAATAGTGGGAAATAATTAGCCCTAGACTGAGCACTGGTCTAGGACCACCTAGCAAATCAATAAAAGAAGACAAAAGGATCAAACTGTTTCTAAATAAATTAATTGCACCACAAAACAAAGCTTGAAAAGTATTTATAGAAATACAAAAATAGCCACCACACAACAAGGCAAAATAACAATGTCTGACATCAAATCGAAGATTACCAGGCATGCAAAGAGGTAGAAAACGTGGTCTATAATGAGGAGACTAACCAACTTAAACTGACTCAGAACTTAAACAGATGTTAGAATTAGCAGAGAAGGATATTAAAACACTTACTATAACTGAATTTGATACGTTCAAAAAGTAAAGTAGAGTCACAGAAGATATAAAAAAGATCCACATCAAACTTCTAGAGATAAAATTTGCAATGTGTAAAGTAAAAAAAATATACCAGATGGTATTAGCAGCAGATTGGACACTGCGGCAGAAAGATTAGTGAACTCGAAGGCATAGCAATAGAAATTATACAAAATGAAACACAGAGAGAAAAAAGATGAAAAATAAAGAAACTGAGCTACAGAACAATTTTAACTTGCCTAATATACATATTGTTGGAGTCCCCAAGAGAGAAGAGAGAGAAATGGCAGAAAAACATTTAAAGAAAGATTGGCCAAAAAATTATCAAATTTGATAAAAACTACAAATGCACAGATACAAGAAGCTCAATCAACTCCAAGTAAAAGAAACATGAAGAAAAGTACACCACGGCACATTATGATCAAATTTCTTAAAACCAATGATATAAAGAAAATCTTAAAGGCAGCCATAAAAAAAGAATTGGTATGTACAGAGGAACAAAGATAAGGATGACAGCAGACTCTTGGCGGAAAACAATGCAAGAAAGAAATAGTGGCACAGCATCTTTAAAGTAATAAAAGAAAAAAAGTATCTACCTAGAACTCTGTATCTAGCAAAAAATCTTTCAAAAATAAAGACAAAATAAATGCACTTTCAGACATACAAAAACTGAAACAATTCATCGCCAGCAACTACTCATTACAAGAACTGTTAAAGTCTGTCCTTTAAGCAGAAGGAAAATGATACCAGATGGAAATCTGGATCTACACAAAGGAATGAAGAGCACCAGAAATGGCAAATAAATAAATATGTATATATATTCAAACAATAGCAGATTGTTTAAATAAAAAATAATAACAATGTACTATGGGGTTTAAAACATACATAAAAGTAAAATGCATAACAACAATAGCATAAAGGCCAGAAGAAGAAAGATGAAGGTATACTGTTGTAAGATTCTTATAATATATGTGAAGTAGTATAATACCAATTGAAGGCAGATAGTGATAGGGATGCATACTATAAATCCTAAAATAACAAAACAAAGAGTTAATAAGCCAAAAAAGAATGCAAAATACAATCATAAAAAATGCTCAATTAATCAAAAGAGAAAGCAGAAAAAGAGGAAAATGGAACAAAGAACAGATGGGCAAACAGAAATCAAATAAGATGATACACTCAAACCTAAACATATCAGTAATCACATTAAATGTAAATACTCTAAACACCCAATTAAAGGCAGAGATTGTCAGATTGGCGTTAAAAGCAAGATCCATCTATACCCTGCCTACAAGAAACTCACTTTAAATATAAAAATACAAATAGGTTAAAAGTAATAGATTGAAAAATATATTCTGTGTCAGCACTGTTCAAAAGAAAACCATCTTCTGGTTTTCTACCCAGGGTTCAAGCCCTCATCTGTCTTATTTCAGAGATGCTTTTATCATTACATTATACAAGGGCACCTTTTGTTAACTGTTTCTTGGAGACCTGTAGTTAAACATTGTTAGTGAAAAAAAATCACTCCCAGTCAAAGAACACTTAGTTAAGAGTAAGAAGAGAGATTTGCTTTCTAATCCTGACTCTACTTCTGATTACTTGTGTAAGCATGAATGAACTAGTTAATCTCTCGGGGCCTAAGTGATCTCTCACATCAGATTAAGATCTTCAATCATAACTTTCCCAAGGATACATGTGTAGTCAATGCCACAGTCAGAACCTGACTTTAGTCTAAGACCTACTTACTTTCTCAATATCATAGGACTTGGCACCAGACACCAAGAAGATACCATGCAAGACTGTACTATATAAGATATCCTGAGGAACCCAGTGCACTAGGGGATGGGGTGGAGGCTGGTCAAGCACTGGAGGGATGCAGGGGCCTGGAGATGGAAATGGAAAAGGTAAAGTTTATGGTCTTGGAAAGGTTGTATTCGGGCAATGCTAAGTCCTGCCGTACAGCAAGCTTTCTCCAGCCAAGATGATGACGCATTTGCAGTTCATTTCCTGACTCAGATCCAGGCTCAGACTTGGATCAATGATATCCCAACCCCCTCCAGTCCCAAAAGGCATCTGAGAATTAGGCTGAGGATGTTGCAATATACCTGGAGGAAATTCAGCTGCACATTTAATAAGTCTTGAAATGTGTCACTGCATGTGACTTAAGCCATTTGAATATTTTCTGGATATGTGTGAAACAGGCATCAGACATATTCATTCAACAGAATACATGTTTGCCTTAAGCACAGACACAGAGATAGTGTTTTCAAGGTTTTTCCACAGAAAGGGCTGTTCAAACATAATATTTTGGAAAGTCATTAGTCCTGCCTAGTGGATTCAGGTTTCTGTTCCAGAAATCACTTTTATTATCTGTTAAACAGTACACACTTTTGTTTCTTAGCTCTTTGAACAATGAACAATGGCTTTCTCTAAAGCAAGTTTTACTTCTGTCTCTGGCTGCCTCTAGCTTTCTGGCACCGCTTCTCAAAGCACCTATCGCTACCTGTTCCTGTTCCTGGGCCTGTCATTTTCTAACTCTAATGGAAAAAATAAATGGCAGCCTAATCTATTTTTTTTACCATTATTTTACCAATAAAACTGGGTGATAGATGGAGAAGAGAAGAAATAAAGAGTATTTATTGAGTCACACATGCAAATCATATTAACATGTAATATCAGTGCTGGAAAGGACCTTAGAGTTTACCTAGTCCAACTCTCCTCGTTTTATAGCTGAAGGCACATAGAGGGCTTGCCCAGAGTCACACAGGAAGTTTGTAGCTGAAGTAAGACTGAAATTCAGGTCCCCTAACACACCAAAGAGGTCCTGGTGGCGCAGTGGTTAAACGTTAGGCTGCTAACCAAAATGTTGGCAGTTTAAATCCACCAGCCACTCCTTGGAAACCCTATGGGGCAGTTCTACTCTGACCTATAGGGTCGCTATGAGTCGGAATCGACTAGACAGCAATGGGTTTTTGGGTTTTAACACATCAAAAGTGTATATTGGTTTCATCCAGCTCTTCCTTATAAGTGATACTCCATTTTCACTACCTTTCGCTAATTGTTTCTGTGCTGTTCATTTATTCAGGCTGAGGTAGTTTTAAGCAATCATACAGCTTTGTATCCGTGGACAGCACAACACAGTTAAAACTCCGAGTTACAAGCAACCTATACTTTGTCCAAAGGTTTACTAAGGCTGGTCAACTAGCAATGAGAGCCTGTAGAGTGAATGTAAGTTGGTCAACACAGATCCTATTTTGAAAGAAATTAAGAGAATCTACTTGAAGAAGACTTATGTACCTCTGTTAAAGTTACCACCATACTTTCCAAAATAAAACCAGTGCTTTGGTGTGGTCATACATCACTTTCCACAATCCATAGCTGATGTGCCCATTCCCCAAGAGTGGGTAAAACTAATTGGGAATGTGGTGTGGAAGAAAAGTCTTAGATGATTTTATGCTTTGGATATAAGTATATGTGCATGTGTGTCTCTGTGTGTGTGTGTGTGTGTGTGTGTGTGTATCACTGAGTGAAAAAAAGTAAATTACAGAATGAGGTCTATAGCACACTCTCATTTATGTAAATTAAAATTACATGCACAAAATAATAATAGGTGTTTTACAAAATCACATAGTATAAATAAAATGATACATATCAAACACATTAGAATAGTAAGGAGAGGACAAGAGAAGTAAGGAATGGGGATAAAAATGGAATAGATAGATATACAGATAAATAAACAAAAGCAGAGGCTTGCAGGGACCAGTGGTATGGTACACTGCAACTGAGGCATATGATTAAGTCAACCCTCAGCCTTAGAAGTCCAGCAAAACAAAGCAAAACAAAACAAGCTTATTTTGTCTCTCATTCTGGGAAAGAGATCCAGTGAGGGATTTTTTTTTTTTTTTTAGAGAGAGAGCTTTTTATTTTATTTCAAAGTTGAAATAACATTACATATTAGAAATACAAGATGTGTATTTGTATAATTCCAGACCTATTAATTCCCTAGATTATACAGAATCAAACTGTATTGCACTTGAGCATTACTCCAGTGCCTATCACCAATATACTAGGGATATTTTTTGATAAAATTTAGGAAGTTACATCTTTAACCAGATACATATGTGTGCTTAATTTGATTGAGGAGTGAGGTTAGAAGCTTTCTTTAGTTTTGCCAATTTATGTTTAACTAATTTTAGTCTAATTTGGTCATTTGGGTCATTGTTCTCGTCTTATTTTTTTCTTCTAGTTGAATGCTTGGCCACACTTCTGGCCCATATTGCATCAATAATGTCTTCATTTGAAATTATTAAGCAAAGAACACATTTCCATTACAAGCATGTAGTGGTATAAATTTCCATTCTGGGCCCTGAAACACGTCAGAAAGGGTCTCATTATACATTCTTAATTAAAAAAGTAAACAGATCCTTAGTGGAGACAGGCTTCTTCCTTTCCTAGCTTCCCAGCAGTGCAGGTCTTCTTGGACAGAATTTGAACTGTTTTTGGTTAGGAGAGGAGAGAGAAGAAATAGGGCAAAGAGGAGAAGTCAGCCTGGCTATATTTGTGTTTTTAATTTGATTTCCAATGGATTTTAGGACAAGAAAGAATGAGAAAAGGAAATGTACATTGTGGTATATTAGTTATTAAGCACTGGGATTTTGGCATCGAAAACCCCAGACTTGAATCGAGCTCTATCACTGGTTGACTCTGGGAAAGTTATTTAACCTCTCTGAGCCTCTGTTTTCTTCTCTGTAAGACAGGAATAATAATAGTACCTACTATCATTTAAGGTTGCCGTAAGGATTAGGGGAGATGGTTATTTAAAGCACTTGGTTCAGTTCCTGACACGCACTAAAGCACTCAATATATGGTAACTGGATAGAGTTGAGAATAATGGCGCTCTAGGCAGAAGCACCACGCCGTCCCTCCACAGCAAAGATCCGAAAAACTAAGCCGAACAGAGTATACAACAATCCTGAAACCCTAAAACATCACATGAAGAGATAAAGAACTCAGCCAAGCACCAAGTGAAGGGAGGAAACTGACAGAGAACAGAGAGCGAGGAGAGATTCATGCAGAGGTCCCTTACCAGCTAACACAGCGTGGATCCGCCATCTTGGACTCCTATCTGAGACCAGCAAACAGGGGGTACAAGAAAGCAGCCTAACAGAGCTTCCAGCAGGAGACAAAACAGCTGGTAATTGGTGATATACGCTTTCCCAGCCCCCACCGTTCTTCACACCAACTCGTCCTCCTCTGCTTCCCGCGGCCACAGTCTCTTGACCTGGAAACACTGGCTGCTTGGATTCCACACACCCGAATGGGTGGCTGTCTGAGTGCCATTTGTTGGCTGCTGGTGTTGCTTTTTTTCCGCTTCTTTTTATTTCTTCCTTGCCTCTCCCCAACTCCCCCTCCTTTAGCTCAAGTACCTCGCTCTGTGCGCCATCTTTGCTTCTTCCTGAGGGGCTGCAGAGCTCCGGTAATTTGTGATACACACTTTCCCACTCTCGACACTTTTTCACCCACACTCAGCCCCCTCTGCTTCCCACGGACACAGTCTCTTGTCCAGAAACACCAGCCCGCACTACCTGGCTCTCTGAGTGCCATTTGTTGGCTGCTAGCCTTGCTTTTCTTTATCTGCTTCTTTTGACTTCTTACTTGCTTCTCGCCACCTCCCCCTCCCTTCGCTCAAGTACCTGGCTCCGTGAGCCATCTTTGCTTCTTCCTGAGGGGCTGCAGAGCTCCGTTCGAGTGTGGAGCTGCTTCCCGGTTTGGCCTGCCGCGCTGGTGGGATCCCGGAGATTTTGTTCGTTTGTTTGTTTTGAATTGTTTGTTTGTTTTCTATTCCTTTTCTTGAGTTGGGAGCCCATTCTGGCCAGGCTGAGCTGCGTGGCA
>NW_004444004.1:10433519-10449658 GCF_000243295.1 Trichechus manatus latirostris | reverse complement strand
ACTCGATGGCACTAACAACAACAACAATTGCTAGCATAAGGAGCCCTGGTGGCACAGTGGTTAAGTGCTCAGCTGCTAACCGAAAGTTTGGCGACTCCAACTCACCAGCTGCTCTGTGGGAGAAAGATGTGGCAGTCTGCTTCCGTAAAGATTTACAGCCTTAGAAATCCTGTGGGGAAATTCTACTCTATCCTATAGGCTCGCTATGAGTCGACATCGACTGAGTGACAATAGGTTTGAATATGGGATTGCTACATTGCAATAGTAATAGTGGCAGTAGTAGTAAAGATAGTAAAACAGTAAAAACACAGTTAAAATCCATGCTGTATATCAACAAGTAGGGTCCAAAAATTCAATCCTCTAAAATGTAGGATTGTGTTATTACGAGGGTAAATGAAATGTTTGGGAGATCTGGGACAGCTAGCAAGCCTCCATTTTCAAGGGTCCAGCTGTGCTAATAAATTCCATCTGGCTGCCAGATGCAGGCTGGCACATCCTAGTGAAGGTTGGTCACCCTCTTAAATGTCTTCACTCTTCCCGCAGTGTTCTTACGCTCACCTCAGGAAGACAACACACCCCTGGTTGAGAATGGAAGAGGGTGGAAGAGAGAGCCCAACCACCAACCAAGTTATATTCGTGGTATCACAAGGATTTGCTGTAGTAATAGAAAAAGTAAAATATTTTATATTCTGTAACTGCTTTATTTATTTTCATATTGTGGTACCTAGTTTACCTGAATCTGGGTAAATGTTAAAATATATCTGTCTGCCTGTACATGGCTACTATATCCATTTATGCCAGTGTTTTGTGTGACTTCTTAGTTCTCAGAGGGCAAGGACTTTTCTGTTTCTTTTGATTTATATAGCTGATCAGAGACGGGCATTAAGTAATGGTGGCAATGTTTTCTAGGGCAGTTAGTACGGTTGTTAACAAATAAGATTGTTCCTTTCTTACAGTGTGGGTAAGAGGCTACAGTTTAAAAAGATTTCTGTAGCTTTCTAACACTTGTAGGATGTTTGGAGTAATACTTTCTCATCTCCCAGCCACCAAAACAAAGTTTTCCCAGTTCATTAAGATGTTTTCATCACCTTGCCTGTTCACATGAGTCAGAACAGAACAGAACCAAACTGATCCCATGCTGTAACACAGAGACCCCTGTAGGCATCAAGAGATGGGAAGAGGCCCAGCATGCTTGGTCCACATTTTATAGGTAAGATAACTAGATCTCAGTCACTCCAAAGGTCTCCATACGAACTGAACGCCCTTCTACAGATGAGATCGCTGCACGATATAAATGGAGTTCTTGCTTGAATAATCACCACCTGTCACAACAATTTAAACACACAGCAGTATAACATCTTCACATTTAAAGAACTGACAGAATGTGTGGGTGCATACCAATGTGACCATTTTCAAGTTGGATTCTTTCCATTATTAGCAATAGTGAAATCAGTGACTCAGCTAGGAGCACCATTTGTCATGTTCTGCACTGGCTTGTGTAAAACCTTGCGGCTTTAACACCATGCTACCTCCTGATTACTCTCAATTCTTCTGCTGCTCTGATCTCCTTATTCAATACTCAACTTTGGAACTTGTCGGTGGGTATCTGAGCCCCAGGGTAGCAAAGCTGAATCACAGGGTCTCTATTTTGCAACAACGAGTTGAAAAGGCAAAAGTGTAGCCTCGAGGTAAGGAGACAGATTTTCCTCATGTAGCTTGTGGAAGCAGTTCTTTGGACTTATAGACCCACCACATACATCCTCCTTCTTTCCTATATGCTCTTGGGCTTATACTGAAGGGGACTTATTTGCTGACTATGTAGTTTTAATGAGATGTGGGACTTTAAATGCAGACCACCCCCCAAAAAAAGAAAAACCAACTTATTTAGAATCCATCTAGAATGCCCACTTGCATTCTGGTTAAATCAACCCCTGTTAATAATGTAGATGAGGATGAAGATTTGTTTCCCTTTAATCATTTGAAAGGCTTTGTCCCAACAGAAGTATTTAACAAGAAATCATCACCACCAGCAGTAGTTATTGAGAGCTCTCTGTGTGAGTTGTTAATCTGCACGACCTGGCTCACCTCCTGCACACTGCAGGTAAGGAACAAAACCTTATTCCCTATAACTCATCTTAAACAGAGTCTATAAACTGTAAAAATCTGTTCTGCAAGCCTATAACATAGACATAGGTATAATCAGTGTCTGGTATTTATTAGGTAAAAACTGAAGTGCTTGTATCTTGATGCATTAAAAAAGTTTTGCCTGTCATTTTCCTCTCCCTGTGTCCTTCCCTCATTCTGTGTTGAATTAGTGATCAACTTCTTACGTATAAAAGTAGGTATCCTCTACAAAATGATAACTAAAATAGTTAACATTGTGGGCACAATTAAATTATCAACAAATGTATGTATGTCATCAAATACCTTTTATAGACCACTTCGTATTTCTAGTACGTTCATCATATAGAATCCCCCAAAGTGATTCCTAAGTATTGTCTCTGAAGTAATCATGATTGGATGTACATCACTGGGGCTGAAATATAGAGGGTTATTCCAAAAGCTAAGCTAGACAAAAGTGATGATATAATTCCCATCTGTAGCCATGAGTTTGTAGGTCTGCTAGTAATTTTATTTGTGACAGACATTTGCATTGCAGTTGCTCCTAACAAAGGAATTAAGGTATGGACAAGTGTCAACGTCATCATGAAAAATGGACTCTGATATGCTGTGCTAGTACTACTGAGAGAAAGAAACAAAAGAAGGAAGGAAGGAGAGGGAGGAAGGGAGGAAAGAAGGAAATTGAACATATCATTCATTCATTCATCATTTATCATCCATTGTCTTGTTTTGGTTAATTTTACTTTTCTATATTTTTTTAATCCCTCTTAATAGAAGAGATAAATACAGAGAAAAATATTTTTTTAAAAAACCTACTACCCCAAATAAGAAATTATTAACATTTTATCATTATAATTTATTTTTTAAAATAAAATATATCAAACATTACAGGTGAAATCCAATTTATTTCATTTCTTCTCCCCCCACATGCAGTCTCCAGAGGTAACCAGTATCATGAGTTTGGTAGACATCCTCCCATTCCTTTTCTACTGCAATACATTTATATGCATATAAATGTACCTTGTAATACATTTACATGCATATACATGTACCTTGTAATACATTTACATGAATATACATGTGCCTATAAAGAGTATATATATTTTGTTTTAAACATTTACATAAATGCCGTACACTACATATCATTCTGCAACTTACTTTTCTCACACAAAGTAGTGAGAAATATGTAGTTCTATGAGGTATTAACTCATTCAAGATATTCAGTTGTTTGAAAAAAAAAACACATTATTTTTTCCTTTTCTACTTGATGACCCTTTAGGCAATTTTCATTTTTTCTATATAACAGTGTGTTATGGATTGAATTGTGTCCCCAGAATAAGTGTTGTAAATCCTAGCTTCTATGCGTATGGTTATAATCCCGTTAGGGAATGGGCTGTCTTTGTTATGTTAATGATGCAGGAATAGTGTAGGGTGTATCTTGAGTCAATCTCTTTTGAAATATAAAAGAGATTAAATAAACTAGCAGAGGAGACATGGGGGAAGATTGATGTCAAGCCACATGCAGATCTGCAAGGAACCAGGAAACAAGCTGAAGAGACAAGGAACTCCCTCCAGAGGCAACAGAGAAAGCCTTCCCCCAGAGCCAGCACCATGAATTCAGACTTCTAGCCTCCTAAACTGTAAGAAAATAAATTTCTGTTTGTTAAATTCATCCACTTGTAGTATTTCTGTTATAGCAGCACTGTGACAAAGAACTTGTCTGAATTATGTTCAGTGTTTGGTGGAAGGTAGAACTTGTAAGTGATAAACTTGGATATCTAGCTGAGGAGATTTCTAAGCAAGATCTTAAAGAGGATGCGTGGTTTCTCTTGCCACTTACATAAAATGTGAGAGGAAAGAGATATACTTAAAAATGAAGTGTGCAAGATGAAAACAGAGCTTAAGGATTTAGAAAATTCTGTTGTACAAACTAAGGATACGTGCCCTAGAATGTTCACCAAAGTCGTAGCTGCATAATCTTTTGATAAAGAGATTAAACCTGTGACTGATGGATGTAACCAACTACCACAGCAGAAAACCCAATAGTTCAGACTGAAGGGGACAGAGAAAGAACAAAAGGAAAGAATGTTGTCTGCCTCTTGGAATTCTACAGGCAAGAAACAGGCCAAAGGAGCTACATCTATCATCCTCCAAGAAAAGAAAAGGATCATCCCTGGAGCAGCTCGGAGATCAGCAGAACTGATGGAAGGAGCATGGGAAGCAAGGCCTTCTTGATTTCAAAGGGTGGGGCCACGGTCTCCTGGATCTCAAAGGGTGGGGCCACAGCCTCCTAGGTTTCAAAGAGTTGGCTCTTCCCCAACTCGGTTCCAGAGTGTGAGGCTGCAGTTAAAGTGTGCCAGGGGGGTAAGGGCAGTACCCAAATCTGAGGAGGCAGGGCTGCCATGCCCAAGGGGCAGAAGAATGGGCCCTGCCGGGATGGAGGGGGTGGGGTCACCAATGGACTAGGAAAATGGGGCTGCCTAAAGCAGAGGGAGCTGAGTTGTCATCCCAGAGAGCCTAGAAGGTGGAGCTGAAGCCCAGGGCCTAGGTGCCTCCACCCAGAATCCAGAGGGTGTGACCAACACCTAGAGTCGGGAGGGCGGGGCCGTTGCCCCGATGGTTTCAGAGAAGAGAGGATTATTTTCAAGCCTTGAGAACTAATATAATTTGTTCTGCTGTGTTTTGGACTTGCTTGGTGCCTGTTATTCCTTCTTTCCCTCCAATTTCTCCCATTTTTAATGGAAATGTCTACCTTGTACCTGTTCCACCATTGTACTTTGGAAACAGGCAACTTGTAGTCTTGATTTTTCACAGGTTCACAGATGAGGAATTTTGCCCATGGATGAAATACTCCTGAAGTCTCACCCATATTTGATTTAGATGATTCAGAAGATGAGATTTTGGACTTGGAGTTGATTTAAGAATTTTGGGATGATGTGACGGGATGAACATGCTTTGCATGTGGCAAGGACATGAATTTTGGGGGGCCAAAAGGTGGAATGTTATAGATTGAATTGTGTTCCTCAAAAATGTGTTGAAAATCCTAACCTCTATGCCTGTGGTTATAAACCCATTTGTGAATGGATTGTCTTTGTTATGTTAATGAAGCAGGATTAGTGTAGCATGTACCTTGATTCAATCTCTTATGAGATATAAAATAAATTAAACAAGCAAGCAGAGCAGAGATGGGGGAAGAGAGATGCCAAGCCACATGAAGATCGGTCAGAAGCAGAATCTCAGAGACAAGGACCTTCCTCCAGAGCCGACACAGAGAAAGCCTTTCCCTAGAGCCAGTACCTTGAATTCAGACTTCTAGCCTCCTGAACTGTGAGAAAATTAACTTCTGTTTGTTAAAGCCATCCACTTGTGGTATTTCTGTAATAATAGCAGTAGATATGTAAGATACAATGAATGCTTCACTCTACCTGAATTTAAGGTCTGTGAGAACAGGGATTTTTGTTTTGTTCAGTGATGTAACCTCAGTATCTAGAACAATGCCAGACACATAGCAGGCACTCAATAAATATATATTGAATAAATGAATGAATGAACATTCTTGTACATGCCACTGTGAGCTTTCGGATAGGAACTTCTATATGTATATACCCAGATAAAATACCTATGTATTCTTGCTAGAAATAAGATGTATGCAATTTCAGTTTGATTTGGTGTTGTCTAATTGCTCTCCAAAGAGGCTATACAAAATCACACTCCCACAAGTGTTCTTTGTACCTCACATTCTAGACCAACCTTTGGTATTATCAGATTTTTTTCAATTTTGCAATTCTGATAAATTCTAAATAGTGTCTAATTATGGTTTTCATTAACATTTGTTTGATTAATAGTGTGGTAGGGCATATTTTCATATGTTTATTGGCCAATTGAATTTTCCATTTTGTTTTTATGAATATTGATTCCTAAGGTTCTAACGGGTGGAGATGCACTTTTCATTCTTCTTTCTATGCCCCATAATATCTCTTCAAGCCTATTTGTCATTGATCAAGGTGATATCATGATATCCTCAGCATGCACTACTGATGTCCCTTATGGATTTTGAATCATTGATTATTTCTTTGATAAAGCAAGTATGATTTACATCAAAGCACTTTGAAAATTTCAAATAGAAGCTCAGATTATCACTAGAATGGGACTCTTTGACAGTCTTCAGCTAAGGGAATTATTACAAGAATTCTGGATGCAGTCATCATAACAAAAATGTAAAGTTCTATTGTGAACCCTGAATGAAGGAGTTCCAAAATGGGCAAGAGCAAAACGCCCAGAGCTGGGTGCAAAAGGATGAAGCCCTCATAAAGTGAGGCCAACCTTGGGTGGTAAGGACATGGTAAGCCTAAAATTGTGCTCTTCAGGCTTGAACAGCTACCATAAATCCTCAGGTCACTTTCTCAGCTTGGTCAGCCTTTAGAAAAATTGCGAGGCAGGCAACTCTTGTCTTCCACGGTCATACCTCTACTTTCAGGGTCCCCTTCATGTACCTACTGCCCTTGTGTTGCTCCAAATCTCTACTAGTAGAGAGAAATCAGATGTGATCAACTCATTCACACTGATACAGATACAGGCAGATACACTGACCCATTCATTCTTCATATATTCATTCATTCAACAAATATGCATTAAATACCTACTATATGCAAGGCACTGCGCTAGACTCAGTGTGGGGCCTTCCCACAAGGGAGTCTGCCCACAGTTGTATATTGAAGTCTTATCCATAGTTCAAGATTATCTTAAAAGATCTCCTAATCCTTCCAAGTTTCTTCTGAATGCCCAAGCACTTCTCTTTAGCTTGATTCATAATTATCGATGTGTTCTCTAGTCCACCCACAAAATTCCAGCACAAGGAACACCATGAGAAAAGTCACAGTACTGGGTACTGGATGGTTTTGGAAAAATTAATAGACCATCTGGGCTGGAGCAGAGGCTTTCTGATAAAGGAGTAGAGGAGGATGTTTGCAAGTGAATCTGGTCAAGTGCGCTCTAGAGTTTTGAACAAGACCTTGAAAATCAGTAGTTTTCCAACAAAGTTAAATAGGTGGTAGGTGTTTGTCATGGATTGAATTGTGTCCCCCAAAAATATCTGTCAACTTGGCTGGGTCATGATTCCCAGTATTGTATGATTGTGTAATCTGATGTGATTTCCTCATGTGTTGTAAACTCTATTACTATGATAAGGTTATATCTGATCTCCTTATGTGTTGTAAATTCTATCACTGTGATGTTATACTGATGAAGTTTACAAGATTAGATAGTGTCTTAATCCAATCTCTTTTGAGATATAAAAGAGAGAAACGAGCAGAGAAACATGGGAACCTCACATCACCAAGAAAGCAGTGCCGGGAAGACCAAAGGAAGACTGATGCATCACAAGGACCTTCCTCCAGAGCCGACAGAGAGAGAGAGCGCCTTCTCCTGGAGCTGATGCCCGGAATTGGACTTGTAACCTACTGGACTGTGAGAGAATAAACTTCTCTTTGTTAAAGCCATCCACTGGTGGAACTTCTGTTAGAGCAGCACTAGATGACAGTGTTCAGGAGAGAACCACTAAGGCATGTTGTGCAAAAACAAATGGAGCATGTTTAAGGAAGAGCAAATAATCCTGTTTGGCCTGAAAGATACACATATAAGAGAGTAATAGAAAATATGTTTGGAGAATAAGTGAAGATTCTATCGTAGAGAGCTTTGAAAACCTGGCTGGATAGTTTGAGGCTAACTGGGGTAGAGCCTTCTGGGGACATAGACAAGAATTTCCCCCTGTGAACTCCTTAGGGTCTAAGACACTGGAGGTGCCTGTGGCAACAAAAAGGGATTTGAGGAATGGCAGTGTGAAGTTGATGTTAACAGGGATAAAAAACTGTGAACCTGACGTCATTAGCCACATATTAACACTAGATCTAGGGAACACTTCTCGCAACTTAAAGTGATTTAATGACCAATAGAAGAAAGTACTTCTTTACACAACAGGAAATATGCATATGGGACCTATTATTGCAAGGGGATACCCAAAGAAAAAGAAAATAAATAGAAACCCGTGAATGGTAGATCTATATAACAGGTGGTTAAGCTAGCTTCTGAAGATGACATAAGGCAGACAACTACCATAATTTCCCACAAAATCCACGGAAAAATCCAGTAGAAACAGAGCTGAAAGAATGGGCTATAAGGAGACCTTGAGATAAACAAGGGGTAAGAGGGTCTAGAAGCAGATAAGGGGTCAAGATTCTTGCCATCCAGGATCAGAGATTAAAGACTAGATAGTCAGTTACCATATATCAGAGACAGGAAAGGTTCCAGAAATAAAATGTCAATACCAGAGCAGGTAACTAGAATCAGGAGAAAGCAAAGAGCCCATGAGTTCAGCACGTTCCAACACTGGCAGTAGAATTAGTGGGAAATATAGCAGGGAATAGCCAGGAGGGAGAAGCCCAAAGAAAGACACAGAAAAATTGAGGAAGTCAGCTGATAGTGTTATTTGTAGTCTTGGAAGAGATAATATTGTAGGTTCTCCTCCTTCCTAAACCAGAAACATGATTGTTGCTGTTGTTAGGTGCCATCAAGTCAGTTACAACTCATAGAGACTCTATGTACAACAGAATGAAACGTTGCCCAGTCCTGCACCATCCTCACAATTGTTGCTATGTTTGAGCTCATTGTTGCAGCCACTGTGCCAATCCATCTCATTGAGGGTCTTCCACTTTTTCGCTGACCCTCTACTTTATCAAGCATGATGTCCTTCTCCAGGGACTGATTCCTCCTGATAGCATGTCCAAAGTATGTGAGACATAGTCTCACCATCCTTGCTTCTAAGGAGCATTCTGGCTCTACTTCCAAGACAGATTTGATAGTTCTTCTGAAAGTCCATGGTATATTTAACATTTCTTCATCAACACCATAATTCAAATGCATCAGTTCTTCTTTGGTCTTCCTTATTCATTATCCAGCTTTCGCATGCATATGAGGCAACTGAAAATACCATGACTTGGGTCAGGCGCACCTTAGTCCTCAAAGTGACATCTTTGCTTTTTAACACTTTAAAGAGGACTTTTGCAGCAGATTTGCCCGATGCAAGCCATCCTTTGATTTCTTGACCACTGCTTCCTTGGGCATTGATTATGGATCCAAGTAAAATGAAACATGATTAGGCATATTTAATATCCTTTATAAGTATGAATAAGTTAGAGGGAATGGCATGTTTCTTAAAGAAAGTATGGGGAAGAAGGGAGGGCTAAGTCTCAGATATTTGTCTGGTTTTCAGCACAGATCATTGAACTACTTTCTTCTCCCTCAAAGGCTATCTTCCTGGGTCAGTGGCTGTGTGCCAGCTGCAAAGCAATGGCTTTAACATATTGTAAAAACTGTGTGGGGCAGTGTCTGACATTCTCTAACTTCACAAGGGGAAAGGAGAGTCAAGACCAACAGCCCAAGGTTGATTCCTATGAGGAGGGAGTCAGACATGCCTCCTCTCTCTACTATTTTTACCAATTCTGACACCAACTGTCCCTCACACTGTACTCTCTACTTCTCTGCTGGGTTCAATAATTCATTGCAATGGCCACGCAGAACTCACGGACCATACAATTATTCGGTTTATTAAAGAAGTAGCAGTTTACACTTCAGGCTCAGGAACACTCAAGGATACAGTTCTTCCATCAGGACAGCTTCTTCCCAGCCGTGCTCACAGGCATGCCTCTCCCTGACCCTAGGCCTCTGCCCAAAGGTATTCAACTTTCTCTCTCCATGGGCCAGGAAGCCCACTGCGCCGTCTCCTACTGCCGAGTCTCTGCTGCCACCACTTCTCACCATCTTTAGGGTTACAGCTCACTCTCTCTCTCTCTCTCTCTCAGTCTCCTGCTTCCAAGAGCTTCTCAGTGCAGGGATCCCGGGTCCAAAGGACATGCTGGCTTCTGGATGTTCTTCCTTGGTGGTGGTCGGATTCTCGCTCTCTCGCCTTTAGGGTGGCTCATTTCAAGCCCAGCAAGATGACAAAACTGACCAATCCCTTTGGCGGGCCACAATCACCCTATCACACAGTTCCGCCCCATCAGTTGGGTGGGAGTTACAAGACCATGGCAAGAAAGGCCACACAAAAGCCATCTATTACAAGGCACATATATTAAGAAAGAATATGTTAACAATATGAGGGTCATGTACATGAGGTCTAGAGAAAGGAAGCCAAAGAGGAATCTCCAGCACTGTCCAAGGCAGACAGATCCTGAACCAGAAGACTCCAGTGCTGGGGACCTCTTGTCAGTTCCATTTCTATAGAAGTGATGGAGGTACAGATTTCTCAGTTAAATGCTACAAGCCTTTACAGTCTTTCTCTGCTCTGTGCTTAAATGCCACCTTACCAGAGGTGCCTTGCCAGACTATCTTCCTAAACAATTATCCTCCATAAAGATAATCTCTATCCCCTAATCCTGTGTTATTTTTTTCTTCACAGCACTTTTCATCATCTGATGCATATCTGTTTGTTTACTGTCTGTCTGCAACTGATAGAACATAAGCTCTGTGAGGGAAAGGATTTTTGTCTGTTTTGTTCACTACTGTATCTCCAGAACCTAGAACAGTGCCTGGAACATCACAGATGCTTAATAAATATATCTTGAATGCATGCATGAATGAATGCCATCAGGAGCAGGAGGAAAGAGTGGAAATTATCATAAAGTTCTTATAATTGGTGACAGAATATGGGTATAGAAGGTCTATGGATGGACTTATAGTGGCAGTTACTATGTCCTCATGCTCTAAATCAGAAGATTCCAATCTTCTCTCTACCAGATTAGCAACATACCTCGTACAACATACCCAGTTCCCTAACTGTAACTCCACCACTTTCTTATCCACTATAGTATTGTATGGAAATGCAAGTGAGAGAGGGGATGTTATCAAAGAAAATCTTGAACCTGCTGTAATTATTTTTCAGCAAATCATTCCCAAACTTCACAGCTTTCGTTTATTGTAATAAGTGATAAGAATCAATGCCTCACAATTGTTTCCAGCACCAGTGTGTTACACAATCACAATTAACAAACTGCTCTAAAATACCCAACCAACTTGGCCAAATGAAAGTAACGTAAAAGATTTCTGAAAACAGAGGCTAAAAATCACCTGAGACTACGAAAACATTAGACATGTCTATCTTATTATGTCTGGTTATTAAACCTGTTTCAGTACATATTAGTTTGGAACTACAGGTAGTATTTGGCACTCCCTAACTTAGTTTGATCTGCAAGTTTCTTTTCAGAGATGCAACCCCTAGTGAAACTGAATGTCAGATCTTGTAATAAAACCTGTCTTTACTAGAAATATGTGATGAGAACTTTTTTTTTATTGATTTACCTTCTTAAGACTCATGACTTTTTATATGGAGTTTTATATGTATTAAAAAAAACTTTGTTATACATATCTTGCATTTAGGGTTTAGCTTCTTGGAAGCATGTCTCTCGTTTTCCTAGATGAAAGAAGAAGAAGAAAAAAATACCTTTTCTAGGCAAGACTTCAACGTCGTTTCTCTGTCCACCAGGAATTTTCTATAATAAAGTTTTAATGTACAGTGATTGCCAATTATTCTCTATTTTCCTAATCTGATTTGGCAGAAGTGGCATAACAGCTCATAGTGGATATGCTTCTGGCAAAATGCACATAAGGCTTGCTAAGAATTCTGGAGCTCTGACATACTCAGAACACACCATTCCAATACTTTCCTAGCTCCCTCTTCCCTGTAGCAGTACTGCAGGTATAGAGTAATCACTGAGATTTGCTGTATCCTAGGATTCATGGGCAATGTTATTGTTTTTTTAATTATTGTGGCAAATGTGTGTGTATGTTTGTGTGCGTAACAAAGCATTTGCCATTTCAACATTTTTACATGTAAAATTCAGTGACATTAATCACATATATCATGTGCAACCATCGGCACTATCCATTTCCAGATTTTTTCATCACCCTTAACAAAAACTCAGTGGCCCCTAAGCAATGACTTCTCCTTTCCCTTCTCTCTCACCACTAATAAACCACTGATAAAACGGTCTTTATACATTTGACTATTCTGGACAATTAATATAAGTGGAATCACACAATACTTGTCCTTGTGTAACTGACTTATTTTACTAAGTATAATGTTTTCAACCTTTATGCATATTGTGTCATGTATCACGACTCCATTTCTCTTTAGGCTGAGTAATATTCCATTGTACCACATTTTGTTCATACATTTGTCTGTTGATGGACATTCAGGCTGTTTCTACCTTTTGGCTTTTGTGAGTAGTGCTGCAATGAACATTGGTGTACAGTATTTGTGTTTCTGTTTTCAATTCTTTTGGATATATACTGAGGAGTGGAATTGATAAGTCATATGGTAACTGTTTTTAACTTTTTGAGGAAATGCCAAACTTTTTCACAGTGGCTGTATCATTTTACAACCTCACCAACAAAGAATGAGGGTTCTAATTTCTCCACATCCTCACCAACACCTGTTGTTTTCCTTTTTTTTTTTTTTTAAATCATGGCCATCTTAGTGAGGATGAAGTGATATCGTTTTCATTTTGATTTCCCTGATAACTAATGACTCTGAGCATCTTCTCATGTGCTTGTTGGTTATTTGTATTTCTTCTATGATTAAATGTCTATTCAAGCACTTTGCCTGTTTTTGGACTGGGCTGTTTGCCTTTTTCTTGTTAAGTTGTAGAAGCTCTTTATATATTTTGGATATTGATACATAATAAGATAAACGGCTTCCAAAAATTTTCTCCTAATCTGTCAGTTATTCTCTTCACTTTTTTGACAAAGTCCTTTGATGAATAAAAGCTTTTAATTCTGATGAAGCCCCATTTATCTATTTTGTCCTTTTGTTGCTTGTGCTTTTGGTGTCATATCTAAGAAACCATTGTTAGAAACTAGATCCCAAAGCATTACCCTTATGCTTTCTTCTAAGAATTTTATGGTTTTAGGTCTTACATTTAGGTCCTTGATTCATTTTGAGTTAATTATTATGTATGGTATGATGTCCAGCTTCATTCATTTACATGTGGAAATCCAGTTGTCCCAGTACCATTAATTAAAGAGACTATTCTTTCCCCCATTGAATGGATTTAGCATCCTCGTCAAAAATCAGTTCACCATGGATGTATGTACAGGTTTATTTCAGGACTCTCATTCTACTCTATTGCTCCATATGTTGATCATTATACCAACACCAGACTGTTTTTATTACTGTAGCTCTGTAATATGTTTTAAGATCAGGAAGTGGAAGTCTTCCACTTTGTTCTTCTTTTTCGAGATTGCTTTGTCTATTTAGGGGCTCTTGCTATTCCTTATAAATTTGAGGATTGACTTTTTTATGTCTGCAAAGAAGGCTGCTGAAATTTTCATGGGGATTATGTTAAATCTATAGATTGCTTTGCGTAATGTTTACACATTGCATTGGGCAGGTCTGCTGCAAAAGATCTCCTTAAAGTGTTAAAAAAAAAAAAAAAAAGCAAAGATGTCACTTTAAGGGCTAAGGTGTGCCTGACCCAAGCCAGTGTGTTTTCAATAGCCTCATATGCACGTGAAAACTGGATAATGAATAAGGAAGACCAAAGAACCGATGTCTTTGAATTATGGTTTTGGTGAGGAATATTCAATATACCATGGACTACCAGAAGAACAAACAAATCTATCTTGGAAGAAGTAGAGCCAGAATGCTCCTTAGAAGCAAGGATGGTGAGACTTCATCTCACGTACTTTGGACATGTTATCAGGAAGTACCAGTCTCTGGAGAAGGATATCACGCTTGGTAAAGTAGAGGGTCAGGGAAAAAGAGGAAGCCCCTCAACAAGATGAATTGACACAGTGGCTGCAACAGTGGGTTCAAACATAGCAACGATTGTGAGGATGGCGCAGGATCAGGCAGTGTTTTATTCTTTTGTACATAGGGTCGCTATGAGTGGGAATCAACTCGACAGCACCTAACAACAACAACAACAATGTTGACATCTTAGCAATATTAAGGCTTCCAGTCCATGAATGCAGTGTACAAGTAATTCACTTCCTTGCTTAAATTTATTCCTAGGTATATTTTTTAGATGCTATAATAAATGGAATTGTTTTCTTAATTTCTTTTCAGAATGTTCGTCGTTGATGTATAGAAATTGATTTTTGGGTACTGACCTTGTATCCTACTACTTTGCTAATTTCATTTTTTAGTTGTAGTAGCTTTCTTATGGATTTTTTTGAGGTTTTCTAGATAGAGGTTCATGTCATCTGTAAAAAGGGATAATTTTAATTCTTCCTTCCCAATGTGGAAACTTTTATTTTTTTTCTTGCCTAATTGTTCTAACTAGGACTTTCAGTACCATATTGAATACCAGTGGTGAGAGCAGGCATCCCTGTCTTGTTTCCTGATCTTAAGGGGAATGCTTTCAATCTTTCTCCACTGAGTGTGATGTTATCTGTGGGTTTTTTATAAATGACTTTTACTAGACAGAGAAATTTTCCTTTTATCCCTAGTTTCTTTAGTGTTTTTATCATGAAACGGTGTTGGATTTTGTCAAAAAATTTCTCTGCATCAATTGAGATAATCATGTGGTTCTTTTCCTTTGTTCTATTAATGTTGTGTATTACATTGAATGATTTTTTTTATGTTGAACCACTCTTGCATTCCTGGAATAAATCCCACTTGGTTATGGTGTATACTTATTTGAATACGCAGTTAGATTCTGTTTGCTACTAATTTTTTGAGATTTTTGCATCTATATTCATAAGGGCTATTGGTCTGTAGTTTCTTTTCTTGTGGTGTCCTTGTCTGGCTTTGGTATCCGACTAATGCTAGCATCATAGAATGAGTTAGGAGGTGTTACTGCCTCTTCTATTTTTTGAAAAAAGAATAAGAAGGCTTAGGATAACTTCTTCAATACATGTTTGGTAGAATTCCCTAGTGAAGCCATCTAGTCCAGGATTTTTCTTTTTTGGGGGAGGTTTTTGATTACTGAGTTAATCTCTTCATCAGTTATAAGTTTGTTGAGATATTCTATTTCTTCCTGAATCAAGGCAGGAAGTTTATGTGTTTCTGGGTATTTGTCCATTTCATCTAAGTTATCTAATTTGTTGACATTCTTATGATCCTCTTTATTTCTGTAGGGTCAGTTGTAATGTCTCCACTTTCTTTTCTGATTTTAGATACTTGCATCTTTTCTCTTTTTTTCCTTGTCACTCTAGCTAAAGGTTTGTTTATTTTATTGATTTTTTTAAGAGAAAAACTTTTGGAAGCCCGCAAGCACCAGAAGAAAGGAAATAATAAGAATTAGAGCAGAATTAAATGAAATAGAGAATAGAAAAACAACTGAAAAGAGTTAACAAGACCAAAAGCTTGTTATTTGAAAAGATCAACAAAATTGATAAACTATTGCCAAACTGACAAAAGAAAAACAGGAGAGGAAGCAGATAACCCGTATAAGAAATGAGATGGGTGATATCACAACAGACCCAACTGAAATTAAAACAATCATAACAGAATACTGTGAAAAACTGTACTCTAACAAATTTGAAAACCTAGAAGAAATGGACAAATTTCTAGAAACTCACTACATACCTAAACTAATACAAACAGAGGTAGAACAACTAAATAAACCCATAACAAAAGAAGAGATTGAAAAGGTAATTAAAAACTCCCAACAAAAAAAACCCTGGCCCAGATGACTTCACTGGAGAATTCTACAAAACTTTCAGAGAAGAGTTAACACCACCACTACTAAAGGTATTTCAGAGCATAGAGAAGGATGGAATACTCCCAAACTCATTCTATGAAGCCAGTGTAACCCTGATACCAAAACCAGATAGAGACCACAGAAAAAGAAAATTACAGACCAATATCCTTCATGAACATTGACACAAAAATCCTCAACAAAATTCTAGCCAATAGAATTCAGCAACATATCAAAAAAAAATTCACCGTGATCAAGTGGGATTTATACCAGGTATTCAGGGATGGTTCAACATTAGAAAAACAATCAATGTAATCCATCACA
>NW_004444004.1:10397832-10432769 GCF_000243295.1 Trichechus manatus latirostris | reverse complement strand
GAAAAGGGAAGAGGCCCCAGATAAGTAAAGCATTACTCAAGAAGAAGAACAAAGTGGGAGGCCTCACACTACCTGATTTTAGAACCTATTATACTGCTACGGAAGTCAAAACAGCCTGGTACTGGTACAACAGATACATAGACCAATGGAACAGAACTGAGAATCCAGACATAAATTCCTCCAGCTATGAGCAGCTGATATTTGACAAAGACCCAAACTCCATTAATTGGGGAAAAGATAGTCTCTTTAACAAATGGTGCTGGCATAACTGGATATCCATCTATAAAAAACTGAAACAAGACCCAAACCTCACATCATGCACAAAAGCTAACTCAAAATGGCTCAAAGACTTAAATATAAAATAAAAAACAATAAAGATCATGGAAGAAAAAGCAGGGACAACTCTAGGAGCCCTAATACATGGCATAAACACAATGTGAACCATAAGCAACAATGCACAAGCACCAGAAGAGAGACTAGATAAATGGGAGCTCCTAAAAATCAGACACTTATGCTCATAAAAGACTTCACCAAAAAAGTAAAAGGACAACCTACAGACTGGGAAGAAATGTTTGGCTATGACAAATCCAATCAACATCTAATCTTTAAAATCTGCAAGATACTGCAAAACCTCAACAACAAACAGACAAATAACACAATTAAAAAATGGGCAAAGGATATGAACAGGCACTTCACCAAAGAAGACATTCAGGCAGCTAACAGACACATGAAGAAATGCTCACGATTATTAGCCATTAGAGAAATGCAGATCAAAACTACAACGAGATATCATCTCACCCCAACAAGGCTAGCATTAATCCAAAAAACACAAAATAATAAATGCTGGAGAGGTTGTGAAGAGACTGGAACGCTTATATACTGTTGGTGGGAATGTAAAATGGTACAACCACTTTGGAAATCAATTTGGTGCTTCCTTATAAAGCTAGAAATAGACGTACCATACGATCCAGCTATCTCGCTCCTTGGAATATATCCTAGAGAAATAAGAGCCATCACACGAATAGATATATGCACACCCATGTTCACTGCAGCACTGTTCAGGATAGCAAAAAGATGGAAACAACCTAGGTGCCCATCAACAGATGAATGGATAAACAAATTATGGTATATCCACACAATGGAATACTACGCAATGATAAAGAACAACAATGAAGCCGTGAAACATCTTGTAACATGGAGGAAGCTGGAGATTGTTATGCTAAGTGAATTTAGTCAGTCACAGAAGGACAAATATTGTATAAGATCACTATTATAAGAACTCAAGAAAATATTTAAACACAGAAGAAAACATTCTTTGATGGTTATGAGGGTGGGGAGGTAGGGAGAGGTTTATTTACTAACTAGATAGTAGATAAGAATTATCTTAGGTGAAGGACAGCACACACTACAAGGGGAGGCAGCACAAGTGGACTAAACCAAAGCTAAGAAGTTTCCTGAAAGAATCAAACACTTTGAGGGACAGAGTAGCAGGGGTAGGGGTCTGAGGACCATGCTTTCAGGGGACATCTATGTCAATTGGCATAACAAACCTTATCAAGAAAATGTTCTGCATCCTACTATAGTGAGTGGTGTCCGGGGTCTTAAGAGCTTGCAAGCGGCTATGTAAGATGCATCAATTGGTCCCAACCACCTGGAGTAAAGGAGAGTGAAGAACACCAAAGACACAAGGAAAGTATTAGCCCAAGAGACAGAAAGGACCACATGAACCAGAGACTTCATCAGCCTGAGACCAGAAGAACTAGATGGTGCCTGGTTACCACCAATGACTACCCTGACAGGGAACACAACAGAGAGTCCTTAATGGAGCAGGAGGAAGGTGGGTTGCAGAGCTCAAATTCTAGTACGAAGCCCAGACTTAATGTTCTGACTGAGACTGGAGGTACCTCAGAAAATATGGTCCCTGGACTCTCTATCAGTCCAGAACTAAAACAATTTCTGAGGCCAACTCTTCCAACAGGGATTGGACTGGACTGTGGGACATAAAGTGATACTCATGAGGAATGTGCCTCTTAGCTCAAGTAGATATAAGAGACTAAATGGGCAGCTTCTGTCTGGAGGTGAGATGGGAAGGCAGAGAGGGTTGGAAGCTGGTTGAATGGACATGGGGAATCGGGGGTTGAGGGGAGGAGTGTGCTGTCACAGTGTGGGGAGAACAATTAGAGTCACATAACAATGTATGTATAAATTTTTGTATGGGAAAAAATATAAATAAATAAATAAATAAAGGGAAGAACTTTTGGTTTCATTGTTTCTCCCTATTGTTTTTCTATTTTCTATGTCATTTGTCTCTGCTCTGATCTTTATTTCCCTCCTTCTGGTAGCTTTGGGCTTGGTTTTCGCTACTTTTTCTAGTTCCTCAAGGTGTAAAGGTTGGGTTATTGACTGAAGTTCTTTCTTCTTTGTTAATGAAGAATTTACTGCTATACATTTTCCTCTGACACTGCCTTCACTGCATCTGATAAGTTTTGGCATGCTGCACTTTCATTTTCATTCAACTCTAAGTATTTTCTGATTTCTCTCTTGACTTTTTTCTTTGACCCATTGGTTATTTGATAGTGTGTTGTTTTATTTCCATGTATTTGTGTATTTTCCAATTTTCCTTCTGTTATTTATTTCTAATTTCACTCCATTGTGGTCAGAGAAGATACTTTGTATGAGTTCAAGCTTTTGAAATATACTGAGACTCGTTTTGTGTCCTAACATGTAGTCTATCCTGGAGAAAGATCAATGTGCACTGGAGAAGAATGTATACTGTGCTACTGTCAGGTGAAGTATTCTATATGTGTCTGTTAGGTCTAGTTGTTTATAATGTCATTCAGGTCCTCTATTTCCTTATTGATCTTCTCTCTAGATGTTCTGTTCATTATTGAAAGTGGAATATTGATGTCTTCAACTATTATTGTAGAACTATTTCTCCATTCAATTATATCAGTGTTTGCTTTATATATTTTGGGGCTCTAACGCTAGGTGTGTATATAGTTATAATTGTTATATCCTCTCAATAATTGATCCTTTCGTCATTATAGAGTGTACTTCTTTGTTTCTTATTATAGATTTTGACTTAAAGTCTATGTTTTCTGATATTTAGTATGGCTCTCCCAGGTCTCTTTTGGTTGCTATTTGCATGGAATATTTTTTCCATCCTTTCACTTTCAACCTATTTTTGTCCTTGGGTAAAAATGTGTCTCTTGTAGACAATATATAGTTGGGTAATTTTTTAAAAATTATTCTACCATACTCTGCCTTTTGATTGGACTGTTTATTCTATTAACCTCCACAGTAATTGCTGATAAGAAGGACTTACTTCTGCCATTCTTTTTTCTGCGTCTTATACCTTCTTTGTCACTTATTTCCTTCAATACTGCCAACATTTGTGGGGTTTTTTTTAATTATTTTGCTTTTTGTAGTGAACCATTTTGATTCCCTTCTCCTTTTCTTCATGTGTATGTTTTAGATATTTTATTTGTGATAGTCTGAGGATTACATTTAACCACTTACATTTATAATAACCTGGTTTAAACTAATAGCTTCTTAATTTTTGTAATATACAATTATCTATACCTATATACCAGGTGCCCTATAACCAGGTGCCCTATAACATAAATTTATACTTTTTTAATGCATTTGTCATTATAAAGCATAAAAGACATAATAAGTAGAATTACCAAGCAGAAATACCTTAAAAGTTGTTCTTTTATGGTGATAGGGAACCCAAGGTTGAGTAAGGACAGTGTTGACATGTAGTGGGGTTGTTAACCATTGTCATAAGGCAACATGTGTACTAACCGTTTAATATGAAACTATTTTGTTCTGTAAACCTTCATGTAAGGTGAGAATAGCAGCATAACTGGAAGAATGTAATCAGTGTCACTGAACTGTTCATGTAGAAATTTTTGAAGTGGTGTAGCTTTGGCTATGTATATTGTCACAAAAAAAAAGGAGGTCAAGAAGGGAGAGGGTTGACATGTTGTGGGGTTGTTAACCAATGTCATAAAACAATATGTGTACTGTTTAATGAGAAACTACTTGTTCTGTAAACCTTCACCTAAAGTACAATAAAAAAAAAGAAAAAGTTGTTCTTATATATGTGCACGCAGTTACATTTAATGGCAATCTTTTCTTCTATGTACAGCTTCAAGTTACCATCTAAATGTCCTTTCATTACCATCTGAAGGACTCCCTTTAGCATTTCTTTTAGGGTAGGTCTAGTGGTAATGAACTTTTTCAGCTTTTTGTTTTTTTTTTTTTTCTTTTTTTAAATCTGGGCATGTTTTAATTTTGATCTCATTCTTGAAAGACTGTTTTGCTGAATATAGTATTCTTGGTTGACAGCTCTTTTCTTTCAGCACTTTAAATGTGTCGTTCCAGTGTCTTCTGGACTCCAAGGTTTCTGAGGAAACGTTGGAATTTAATTTTATTGCAAATTCCTTATATTTGATGACTCACTTCCCTCTTACTGCTTTCAGGATTCTCTCTTCGGTTTTTGAGAGTTTGGTTATAATGTGTCTCGGTGTGGATCTCCTTTGGCTTATACTACTTGGAGTTCATTGAGCTTCTTGAATTTGTAGATTCATGTCCTTCATCAGATTAGGAGAGTTTACTGCCATTACTTCTGCAAATATTCTTTCTGTCCCTTTCTCATCTCCTTCTGGGATTCCCATGATGCTTGTGTTAGTTTGCTTGATGGTGTCCTATATTTCCATCAGGCTATACTCAGCTGTCTTGTTCCTTCACTCTTGCTGCTCTTAAGCCTCCACAATTTCAATTATTTTATCCTCTAGATCACTGATTCTTTCTTTTGCCAGCTCAAATCAGTTGTTAAATACTTCCAAAGAGGTTTTTGTTTTTTTTATTTCAATTATTGTGTCTTTCAGTTCCATTATTTCTGCTTGGTTTCTTTTTATAGAAACAATCTCTATTTATATTCTTGTTTTGCTCATACACTGTTTTCTGGATTTCCTTAGGTCTTTGAGTTTTTAGTTCTTTGAGCTTGTTTAATTTTGTTGTATTACATTCTTCCAATCTGTTCATTATTCAGGCTTCTATAAATACGACTTCTTTCCCTTCATCTTGTTCACTTGAAAGAGCCATCATTTCTTATTTCTTTCTGTGACTTGTGATTTTTTTGTTGAATCTGGCACATTAGAATTTTACTAGGTGTTAGCTTTCTCAATTCCTCTGACTATATGATGCCTTTGACAGTGCTGATTTTTGCAAAAAACTTTTAGGCAGACAAAACCTTAAGACTTTGTTTACTTTTCCCTCTCCCTCCCTGTGATATCTCTGGTTCAGGTCAGACAGAGGTTTCAGTCTTTCACAGCTCCCAGACAGATCAGAAAACACACTAGTCAGTCCACCCTAGAAGGTTGCAGAGGTGCACCCTTCAGTCTTTGGTTACCACTCCCTCCCCCACACTGTAAGGTTTCCAATTTCAGCCAGACCAAGGTTTCATTCCTTTAGTAGATCCCAAACCTCTCAGAAAGCGCACACTGATTAATTTGCCCTCAGGCAGGTATAGCACTCAGTCCTTGGTCACTGTTCTCTCCCGGCTTTGTGAAGGCTCTGATTCTGGCCACACCAAGGTTTCACTCTTTTATACCACCTCCAGACCAGTCATAATATACATCCTGAAAAGTCTGCTAGCCATATTTATCCTATTTATTTTGCAGCTGGAGATCAGGTCCCTTTCTAGTGCACAAGGAGCCATGCATTGGTTGGTTGTCTTAGTCTGGGTTCTCTAGAGGAGCAAAATCAGTGAAGCATATATATAAATATATGGAGAGAAATATACTTCAAAGAAATGGCTCATGCAACTGTGAGATCTTGCAAGTCCAAAATCCATGGGTCAGGCAGCAAACTGAAGGCTTCTGCTGGCTCATGTGGTTGCAGGGGCTGACAAACCCAAAATCTGCAGGTCAGGCAGCAGGCTGAAGACTTCTGCAGGCTTACTTCCCAAGAACCAAAGGTCAGGCTATGAGAAGAGTGCAGCGTAGAGAAAGCCATGCCAGAATATCCATTCATATACTGGAAGCAGTTCACAGCCCCAAGGAAACTCCCCTTTCAATAGATTGACTGATCACATCAGATCACATCATGGAGGTTTTTGCATTATATGATGTTATGGAAAAGCAAATCAGTCCAATGTCTATCAAACCACTGAGAATGATAGTCTAGCTAATTTAACACATAATATTAACCATCACACTGGGAGTATCATGTGGCTGCAGCTCCACTGTAGCCATCCACATGCTGTGCCAGGAGGCAAGGGTACAGTGGAAAAAGTGCTTATCCTACAGTATGAGATTAATCTTTGTCTTGATTCAGTTTACTGCTCCTTGCTATGGTCCTTTGCCCACCATTTCAGAGTTCTCACAGCACTGAGTATAGATTTCTAGTTGCTGTTCTTGGTGTTTGTGTGAGGAGGGTTGAGATCTTAGACATGCTCATGCTGCTGTCTTCCCAGAATTAAGGCAGCTACCTGGCCAACCAACTGTAAGAGATCCATATTTATGCCTATTCCCAAGAAAGGTGATCCAACCAAATGTGGAAATTATCAAACTATATCATTACTGTAACATGCAAGTAAAATTTTGCTGAAGATCATTCAAAAGCAGCCACAGTATATCAACAGAGAACTGCCAGAAATTCAAGTCTTTTCAGAAGAGGACTTGGAACCAGGGATAGCATAGCTGATGTCAGATGGATCTTGGCTGAAAGCAGAGAATACCAGAAAGATGTTTACCTGTGTTTTGTTGACTATGAAAAGGCATTCGACAGTGTGGATCATAACAAATTATGATAAAATTGGAATGGGAATTCCAGAACACTTAATTGTGCTCATGAGGAACCTGTACGTAAATCAAGAGGCAGTCATTCGAATAGAACAAAGAGTTATTGTGTGACTTAAAGGCAGGAAGGGCGTGCACCAGGATAGTATCCTTTCACCACACCTATTCAATCTGTATGTTGAGCGAATAATCCAAGAAGCTGAACTATATGAAGAACAGGGCATCAGGATTGTAGGACGATTCATTAATAACCTGTGTTATGCAATGACACGACCTTGCTTGCTGAAAGTGAAGAGGACTTGAAGCACTTACTGATGAAGATCACAGACCACAGCCTTCAGTATGGATTACACCTCAACATAAAGAAAACAAAAATCCTCACAACTAGACCAATAAGCAACATCATGATAAACATTGAAGTTGTCAAGGATTTCATTTTACTTGGATCCACCATCAACACCCATGGAAGCAGCAGTCAAGGAATCAAAAGACACATTGTATTGGGCAAATCTGCTGCAGAAGACCTTTTTAAAGTGTCGAAAAGTGAAGATGTTACCTTGAAGACTAAGGTGCGCCTGACCCAAGCCATGGTATTTTCAATCATCTCATACGCATGCAAAAGATGGACGATGAATAAGGAAGACTGAAGAAGAACTGACGCCTTTGAATTGTGGTGTTGGTGAAGAATACTGAATATACCATGGACTACCAGAAGAATGAACAAATCTCTCTCGGAAGAAGTACAGCCAGAATGCTCCTTAGAAGTGAGGATGGCAAGACTTCGTCTCACATACTTTGGACATGTTATCAGGAGGGATCAGTCCCTGGAGAAGGACATCATGCTTGGTAAAGTACAGGGTCAGCGAAAAAGAGAAAGATCCTCAACGAGGTGGATTGACATAGTGGCTGCAACAATGGGCTCAAGCGTAACGATTGTGAGATGTGTTTCGTTCTGTTGTACATAGGGTCGCTATGAGTTGGAACTGACTTGATGGCACCTAACAACAACAACACTGTTTTTATATCCCTAAAGTGACCCCTGAACCAAGACTACATCTGAACACAGATGCAAACAGATGGAGGGACATTTAAGTGGTAACTAGGCTTAAATGAGTTCCTAAGAGCTACCCACTCCTTTCTGCTGCATTACAAGTTGACTTCTCAGACTGATTTCAGAATTAGTGTAGAAAGTCTGAGGGTAGGCCTTTTATGTCTAGGAAGCCCATTTTAATTCCCATAGCAGTGGCAACTCTATAATGGGGCAAAAACATTATTTGAATTGGATGTTGTCAAAAACCCACAACAACCAGAATTACATAGGCTCTTACTTTAAAAGAGATTGAGGCTGTGACTACTGTGTACAGTATAATGTTCTTCATTTGTTGTGAGGGTTACTCAAACATTAAGAGGTAGTGCAGGGCAGTGATTAAGAGCACTGTATTACGTACTCACAGAAACTTAAGGCATTTCCTGTATGTGTGACCTTGGGAAATGCACATGACCTCTCTGAGCCACACTGTTTCCTCTGTATGAAAAAGGAGGCAATAATAATATCTATCTGATATAATTGTGGTGAAGATTTAAAATGAAATATGCCAAGTGCTACAAACATTAGCTAGCACATAGTAGAAGCACAATAAATGGTAGCCATAAACAAGTTTCAAATATCAGTGTGGCAAAACATTTTGGGGAAGCAAACTAGGGTGGGAAAAAATAGTTGTAACATACTTGAGTATACTTAGCCAAATATTTTATCATTGTTTCAAATTAAACAGAAATAATTCTGGCCATTAGAATGCAACCACTTGCAGTAATTCAATTAGAAAAAATTTTGTTTCACTCCTTAGGCAAATGCAAAGTTCTTTTAAAAATATTTTAGATCAACAAATTACTTAGCAGCAAGTCAATTTAAAGGTCAATCCTAATAAACTGACATATGAACCATGCACTTAACACACTACTATAAAAAATATTCAGTGAAACAATAAGATGAATCTGTTTTCCACCTTGTAACATGTTCTAGGTTAATATTCTCATATATTTTAGCTACACCCATTGCTCCAATTTTAACGCTCACTTAGAAGGAGCTAGAGAGGGTCATCTGGGATGCGTCTACTGAAGCACCAGCTTAGAAGGCTGCCACTAAGGATTCTGGTCCAAAGTATGGAGTCATGGCAGAGTATCTTACTTGAGATAGCCAGGAATAGAAAGGACCATAGGGTGAATCTGAGCCAGAGTTCTTAGAGAGCTCTGAGACTGAATAAGTGGCATCCAAGATTGGTAAGTCTAAAGGACTGAGAACTGGGACCATGCCAAGGATCAGCAGCCAGGAAAAGACTGGAACAAAATACGAGAAAGTCATGAGTGAATTAAAAAAGAATTTGGCCATTATTGTGAAGAAAAGCTGTTAAATATGGAATACTTAGTGAGATTTGCTGACTTAAAAATACAAGATTGAGGTGGATGACTTTTGAGAATTTCCACTCCAGGATAATAAAGGGGCTTTTGCCAGGATGCCCACCTATCCACACAATTGGCTCAACTGGTTAGAGTGGGGCTAATATTATATTTGATCCTTGCATAACCAATAAAATTTTTTTAAGTTGCTGGTATTAATTGAGCACATTTTATGTGACAGGAAAATGACATATATTATCCCATTTGTTCCTCACAAAAACCTAACAGGTAGATACTATTCTTACCAGTATTTTAGAGATAAGAAAATTAAGGGTCAGGGAGGTTAAATAACTTGCCCATGTTCAATGAGTAGTAAGTGAGGAGTCAGGACTTGAATTTGGTTTGTCTGTCTTCACAGCCCATTCTTTTAATTATTATGTATAGTTAGTTTTCCTTTGATTCACAGACTATAAGCATAGTCCAGGGTGAGCTGTCTTGCAAATATGTATCATTAGCCATATCAGAGCCTGGATGTGGGTGGCCCAAAGCTAATCCATCACCACCCAAGGGCAAAAACACAACTATTAAGGCCAACTCCTGATGATGACCTTCTCATTGGGCACATGCCCTTTTGACTGCCAAATTTCACAACAGAATGCCAGCATTAAATCGTCATTTAAAGATCTGTTTAATTGGTAATTTGGAATTCCTACCACCCAGCAGCTATTAAAAGCTCAGTGTAGAAAACAATATTTATGGAGGTTTATATGTTTTTGTTTTTTGTAAAGGCATTGTTTTTTTGCATTACTCAATGTCTTTTTTAAGAGGAGGTTAGAGAAACATTTTTCACTGGACTTATTATTGGGAATCATGGTGTTTCCCAGAGAAAATTAGTTAGATTTGACTTGTTTATGTTTGGTTTTATTGCAAGTGGGTGATGGTGGGGCACTGGGGGCCAAGTACCTCAATGACTCTCAACCACAACTACACATTGGAACTACCTGGCAAGATTTTTAAAAATACTAATGTCTGGGCCTAACACCGAGAGATTCCGATACACACTGTCAAATGTAGGCCTGTGTATAAGCATTTTTAGTCTCCCCAGATGATTCTAATATACAACCAGAGTTGAGAACCACTGATACAGCCGATCAGGTTTAGATTTTTTTCCTCCTTTGAGAAAACGCTAGAAAGCTTAGACCCAAAGCTGTGATCCACTTGTAGCCAAAGTGAAAAGACTCTGAGGTATGCTTTTTTTTTTTTTTATTACCCTCATTCCTGGCTACATTTTATGTCCTCACCCTTGTTTTTATCGTTTTAGTTTTAGTTTCTCATCTACTAACTAGAATTTACTCTATGTCAATATTCTGTTGCAATGTAAACTAAATTTTTGGCGCAGGTTAATGTACACAATCAGCATATTGCATTGAAAGCTGCAATGTTAGCAAGTTATAAAATACAGTTCAAGGAAACTATTTCTATTATGTTCACTCTCAGTTCCTGCAAATTTTTAAAGACACAAGGTTCTACTGTTCTTGTTTACACTACTGATCTTGCAGCTAATGAAAATCTAAATATCACTGGCTCAGTTCACTCTTTATTCATAAATTGAACTACATGTTTCTGTTCTCCAATAAGACACAAAGTGCCATGCAGATTGTTCAAAGATAGCATGGTGTATTAGACTAAGTACTGGATTCCAGAAAGGGAACTTTGGGTTATTAAAAACTGCCCCTGCTACTGTGGGATCTTTGGCAAGTCCATTAACATCTCTGGATTTCAACTTTTTTTTTTTAACCTTAAAAAGACTTGCAAAGTGGTAAGAATTGGGTTAAATTTCTTTCCTTCTATCAGCTCTAAAATCTGTGGGTATCAGACTTGATTTTGCCATTTTGGATTTTTAGTCTTTTTTCTCTTATACTGCAATTAATTGGAACCAAGTATTCATGATGACAACTTCAGTCTTACCACACAATAATATAAACGTCTAGAATTTTGAATACCTTGTTAAAATTCAAAGCAAATGTTTGTTGTATTGAATCAATGAATCAGTCAAGGTCCATTTAGGAGAGAACTGAATGTACAAATGTATGTCAGAGAACTTAAAAGATAAAAAGGGGACACTGGGGAATCACAGACATAGTAATGGCAGGAAGCAGCTAACACTTTCTAGGGCTGATGGAACTATTAAACTAGGTGAGTTTCATAAACGATTCCTTGATGAGAAAACACTTCGGTAGTATTTTAAGGAACAAGACCTGGTTAGATAGAGGGATAGGGTGACCATTTGAAGCAAATCCATATCTTTCTCTCCATCTCCACTGCTGTAATTCTAGATCAAGTAATCATCATTGCTTGCCTGAGCTAATATAGTAGCCTCCTAACTGGTATCTTTCTTTGCACATTTGCCTACAAACAATTTATCTTCTATTCATGATCAAAAATTATATTTTTAAAAGTCAAAACTCAGACCATTCTGTTTTGCTGCTTGAAACTCTTGAACAGCTTCTTTCTGCACTTGGAAAAGAAAATCCAAATTCTTTTCCATGGCCTACAAGAACTTGAATGACCCCTCTCCTGCCTGTCTCTTCAGCTTATTTTCGGTGTGTTCTCCCTTGAGCTCTACATTCCAGCCATATTCACTCTCTTTTCAGCTCCTCAGATATGCTGTAATTCATTCTGCAACAGGCTCTGCACATGCAGCCCCTGCTTTCTGGAATGATCCTTATCCTTTCTTTTATCTAGTTAACACTCATCCTTCAGATCTTAAGTCAAATGTCACTTCCTCAAGGAAGCCTTCCCAGATTAGGTGGGTCCTCCCTGCTACATGTTCACAGGACATCAAAGCACTCTTTATAGCATGCACCACTGTTTATAACTATACACTTGTTTGACTAAATTTATTTCTCTCATTAGACTGAAAGCTCCTTGAGAACTGAATCTTATCCATCTTGCTCACTGTTATATGTCCTGCATGTACCGCACAGTAGGTGATCGACGCATATTTTTTGAATGAACAAAGTAATGAACGACTCTAACAACAAGGGCTTGGTCTTATTCCCCAGTGCACTACCTGGCAGTGGATACTCAATAAATGTTTGTTAGAATCCTAACAAGCCTCAAACAAGAGGAGGCTGGATGATTTTTTTTTAGTTATCCAGTTGACAGGGGTCACCCTGGAGCCCTGGTGGCGCAATGGTTAAAAACTTGGCTGCTAAACCAAAAGGTCAGCAGTTCAAATCCACCAGCTGCTCCTTGGAAACCTTATGGGGCAGTTCTACTCTGTTCTATAGGGCCTGTATGAGACCCTATATATAAGAGCAGGTCTTATATGCAGTTCTTGATGTCTATGAACTGAGCAAGAAATTGTAGTCTCTAAAGTCCACTCCAACATTCTCCTCCCCACCCCCATAACCAGATTTCATTTGTCTGTGTCCAGGGGCCTGAATGAAAATGCTTATACTACAAGGTAAAAAGAAAAAAAGACGTGATGATGTATTCCTGTAATATGAGACATCAGGATAACATGCTGCTTATTGTGAATTTCTTTATAATCTGTAATTCCTCTTTTCACTTAAAAGCCAAAAGGCTGATTTATGAATTTGCATCCATTTGTCAGTGATATCACACGGTTACATTTATTTGTCAGTGTACCCTCTTCCCAGGATCCGCTGCAACACTTCTATGAGGATGCAGGGCCTTATGCCATTTGAAAAAAGAAGATATAGACAATCATAGAATATAAGGATTCCAGACCGTTGAGATGTATTTATATGTAAACCCATTTATGTTTGGCACTTATATGTGATCACAATAAAATTAATTCACACTAGTGATAATACTCATTTTTAATTGGATGCTAATTCTGTGCCAGAAACTGAGTTAGGTGCTTTGCAATTATCATCTCTAATCATGTCTAGTCCTGTGGGGAAGGTATATTTCTTTAGCTCATTTTAACATGCAGTGAAACCTGGGAGAGCCGGAACTTGATGGGACAGCCTTGTTCTTCTGGGTCTCGAAAGTTTTCTGCCTTTGACAGGGTGCAGTGTTAAACCACTTTTCTATCACTTTCTATTAGTGGAAAATATTTGCCTTTTCCTTCTCTGACAGGTTTCCACCTTACACGCGTTCCGGCTTTCACAGGTTTTAATGCATAACGAACCCGAAGCTTAGAGATGTTAAGGCACTACCCTGGAGTCACAATTGAATTGGTTCTCTAGTACTAAACACAAAAGACAGGATTGCTGCTAGTGGGTTTGCTGGTCATGTGCTCATGCCCTTTTTTTAGCAACTTGACTCCTGCCTCACCCTTCTCCCCTCAATCATCCCAATCCATTAAAAAAAAATGCTTATTTTTGCCACTCCTTGACACAGCTTTGGGAATCTACTTCCCACACCAATGACTGTATCAGAGAACTATTCTGAACTACTCAGAGACATGATCTCATCATACATGGGTTTTAATTTCATGTTTTTGTCCTGGCAAGGCAGTCAATTACATGTAATATTCATGTCTCTCTCACAGTAAACACTTTGGAAACAAGAGAGAATAGTGTGGCTCAGTGGAAAAAGTACAGGCCCGAGGATTCTAGTTCCCAGCCTTCTACAAACTAGCTGTATTATATTAGGCAAACCACTTAACTGCTTGGCTCCTCAATTTCAGATTTGAACAAGTTGAATCTTTCCCTAGCTCTAAACAGCTCTGGCTATATGATTTTTCCTGTAACTGAAGCCTACTTTTGAAATTCAGGAAAAAGATATGAAGTAAAATCATTGTCACCGTGTTCTGAGCACTGAGTTAAAAAAAAAAAGTTAGCCATTGTTTCTTTCTCCATGGCGTCTACATAGCCCATTGAGAGACTAGAATTCAGAAATAATAGTCTCCTCAAATAGTAATAATAATCCCCTTGTCCTTTTTTTTTTTTTTTCCAAACCACTGAATTAATTACCTGGTAGGGTAGAAGGTAGAAATAATTTACCAGCACAGTGTTCAGTACATAGTAGTTTCTTAATAAGTTCTTGTTGAACTAATAAACAGATGCTACTGAATTCTCCTAGCACACACGTTTATCTCATTTCTATTAAATTCAAATGTCATATGGTCTCCAAAATCAAATTTGGTAGCCCTTAGACTTCCATTTGTCAGGCCACAATCAATCAGAAAACCTGAATATTTCTGACAATGGTCTCTATTTTTGACATATAAAGGTTCATAAAGCCATGGTATACTCAAGTTAGAAGGGATATAGTCTTAACAAACACAGCAAAAATGAGCCTGAATAAGCAGGATATAATCTCCATGAGGACAATGTCCAACATTGTACCCTCATTTCCTAGCATAGTAGCTGGATTGTCAGTAAATATTTCTTGAATGATCATGTGCAATATAACCATAATATGTGTCTCACCACTGATCATCAAGATTGATTTGGCATATATAGATAAAAAGATAATATTTGAATGACTCAAATGCAAGAAACACATTTCACTTTAAAGGATTGGACAGTCATTCTATACTATAGAGCAGGACAGAGTCATTCTATACAATAGACCAGAATCAGCAAATGTTTTCTATAAAAGGGCCAGGTAGTAAATATTTTAAGCTTTGCAGTCCATACCATTTCTGTTGCAACTTCTCAACTCTGTTGTTTTAGCATTGAAACAGCCAAGCTATTAGTTGTCAACGAGTCAGCTGACTGATGGGGACTTTAACAGAATGAAACATTGCCCTTTCCTGCGCCATCTTCATGATGATTGGTGTGTTTGAGTCCATCTTTGTGGCAATTGTATCAGTTCCATCTCATTGAGAGTTTCCCTCATCTTTTGCTAACCCTCTACTTTACCAAACATCATTATGTCTTTTTTTAGTGATTGGTCTTTCCTGATGATTTGTCCAAAGTAAGCAAGCTGAAGTCTCATAATCCTCGCTTCTAAGGAGCATTCTGGTTGTGCTTCTTCCAAGACTGATTTGTTCATTGTTTTGGCAGTCCATGGCATATTCAATATTCTTCACCAACAATACGATTTCAATGCATCAATTCTTCTTCTGTGTTTTTGAATGGACCGCCACAGCCCCAGAAAGAGGAAAGGCATAGCTAAAATGCAAAGAGAAACAAAATAAATTAATTCTTGAGATTTGAGTTCTCAGGGGCCCCATTCAAGCAATTTAAGAGATTTTAAAAGATAATTTTGACTAACTATAATTTTACCTTAAGTGCTGACATTAGAACAAGGACACACCTCCTTCCCAATAAGATGAGACTCCAATGTACTATGCAAATACATTTCAAAATAGTATTAGAATTGATCATTTGTGTTAAGAAAATTTAAACCACTAAAATGGGTTGAAAAGACATAGAAGCCTGAATACGAAATAATCATGAAAGAAGTAAAAAAAAAAAAAAAAGACCTATTTTATAGGAGGTAATTACAAAAATACAAAATTACCACCTATAAAGTTACTAGGTTCTAACATAGCTGGCCTTGGACTACTGGGTAGAATTTCCCATATCTCCTACCAGAGTTAGTAGGGTTCAAAAGAGCCTAAGTCTAAGAAAATTACATGAATATTTAATGGGGTGAGGGGTGGGGATAAGGGACTCATCTATAGATTCTAGGCAGTAGGATGTTCCAGTGTGGTAAGATCGCAGCCATGAACTCCCGTAGTTTTATTTTAAACCTTAATTATGTTTGTTTCCCAAAGAATAAATGTTCATTTTAAAGAAAAAAGGTGGAACAAAAAAATAAAACAATATCCCATAATCCTATCATACAAAAAACATCAATATTACCATTGAGCTACATAGCTTCCAGATGTTTTTCTATATTTAACAATACATTCTGTCTTTCATTGTCTCATGATTTTAGAGATCACAGGAAGGTCAGCTTTCTTGTAGTAGAAAGGCTTTTTGTCTGTCAGTGGAAGTGAATTACATGAGACAGATAGCGATTGACCTTGCCTATTTCCTTTTAATTTATCCCAATAGGGAAATAATAAGTGTGTGTTTGTGTATGTGTGTATACATACTTTACATATACAGATTCTCGTCTTTAAGATGTGAAAAGTCATCTTTTCAAAGGAGCAGAGAAATTAGGAAAAACAAAGAAGAAGTTTGTGCCACAGTTGCATTGCCTTGTCTAAAGTTAGAAACAGCAGTTTGAGTGTAATCAGAATGTAAATAGATTTGTTTTCTCAGAGAAAGTGGAGCCTTATCGAAATATCTGAGTCCAAATAAGGATAAGTCAAAGAAGAATAAGATAGTTTGATGTTCAATTCAGAAGTCATATGTTTCAACTCTCAGGTTCTCCATTCTTTGAAAGATCTTATCAGTTGTCCTTCCATTGACTCTCCACTCTTCTCTCATCCAGGTTCTGTGTGAATCTCTTCGCGGGCCTAACATCAAGACTTTGAAACAGAAATGCCTATTAATGAGACGTGGTCAGGAAAGGGCAAGGAAGAATACTATTCAAGGAGCTACCCTGATTTTATTTGGACAGTAGGGTTTGTGACTACATGGCGGCCTAGAACCTTCTGATATAATGGCTTTAGGTCTTTTTTAGCACTTAGCACAGGATTGGGCAAGTAGTATGAAATTCAGTTTTGGACTGAATCTGAGTTGAAGTTCAATCTCATCGTTCGACTGAATGTGAAAATAAGGAAAATTGCATCTACTCCTAAAACTTGTTAGGAAAATCTGATTAAAAGTAGTAACTAAGATAAAATAAAAATTTAAAAAGTAGCAACTGGCTATTTGAATTTCTATTTGTTGTATAGTCTAAAATCTATTTTGAGTACAGACAGAGACTTCTTTAGCAGACAGAAATGCAAAAATAAGTTTTAGATGTTTGAGTGGTATCAGAAAGGATTGGATTAGAAAACTGTTTCTCTCCCTTCAAACTCTTGTTTTTATTCCATTTTCACCAAGCAACTTTCTGACTTGAGTTCCATGTAAATTTCTGCAGGGAGGAAATTTGCTGTTCATTCAGACTTCTACGTATTTCAGCAATTTATATTTATCACTGTGAATTAATAAACATGCTATAAATGATGATTCTTTTTTATTGTACTTCAGGTGAAGGCTTACAGAACAAATAGTTTCATGAAACAGTAGTACACATATTGTTTTATGACATTGGTTAACAACCCCACAACATGTCAACCCTCTAACTTCTCAACCATTTTTTTTTTTTTTGGTGAAAATACACATAGCCAAAGATACACCATTTCAAAAATTTCTACATGCACAGTTAAATGATGCTTCATTTTCTTGACTAGATCTCAGACGCTTACTTAACTCACAATACAGCTATATTAATAATATTTTATGATGTTTTGAGATGTAGGGAATAAGGGGTCATGTGGTATTTGATTGGAAAATGGTGATAAGAGAAAGAACAGTCTCTGCTTATCCTCTTAAGGCATTTCTTAATGTTCCTCCTGCAAGCCCTGTGCTCTTGTATCGCCCTAAGTTTTTCCCTCCAGCACTGATCCAAGATATTAGCTACTTACATTTATCCCTCCAAAAAGAGCAGCTGGTTTTAGCCAGTTAATTAGAAGCAATGTATATTATCGAACTAATTCACATCAAAGTGTGAATAATTCTCTCAGAGCTATGTACATTTTCAAAATATATTTTCCCCTTCCTTAAATGAGGCAGTATAACAAATTACAATGAAAATAGTAAGGTAGCAGGAGTCAGGAGGTATATTCTGGAGCAGGGGACCAACCATAGGTAGACTGGGCTTCCCTAGGAATTTGTCATGAAGTTTGTTCTCCTATAACGTGCCTTTTATTCGCAGCCCTTTCCCTTCTCCCATGACTGAACCACAAGAATTTCTAAAAGTTCTAAGATTCTTTATAATGTCTCCTGACGAATAAGTAACATCAAGACCCTGAGACTCCTCTTGTTTACGTGTGAATTTTATAAGCTGATTATTTGAAAGCCTGAGCCTACGCGCATTTGTTACAAGAGCTGCTGCACTAGTGTTACGAATTCTCTTTCTTATTTTTAAATTTCAGTGAATGTTTTTGACCCAAATGAATGGTTTGATTTCCTATTGCCCTGGTTTCTATGGATCATATTAATACATTTTATAAACGAGAAATGCTACTAAAGCTAAAGCAAACAAACATTAATAATCTCTGCGATGCAGGGAAACAAGCTGAGCCAATTCCTTTCTTTTGTTTGTGTAGGAGTGGAAGTGGAAAAAAAGGGAGAGTGATGATATTTTGATTTAAACAGCATTTCATTTCTCTAGAAAAGGAAGCAGAGGTGAAGGAAGGATAAACCACACTTCCTTGCTGCCAGGTGACTTGTAACTTTATTGACGCCACTGTCCCCAGATTTTGGATATTCTAGCCTTTTCACTATTGCTATTTCTCAAAATGTGCTGGCCTCATTAATTATTGTATGAAAAAGATGGGGAGTAGGGGACATACACAGAGCACATCATCAGTCAAAAGTCATGTTTGACTGGAAAAGACTCAGTTGTCAAATCTCTGGGAAGCACATCCTAATAGAATTTTGAGTAATTCATTTATTTATTTTTCTTAAAAAAAAAAAAAAAAAAACCTTTTGTACACCCCTAAAATGCAGTTTATCTAGTTTACAATATCTTCAGGAACCAATATACTTCTGAATGTGTAATTTCATTTGTTTTCTACAATAACCAAATATAGTTTGATCAGGAAGAGGCACTGGCACTACCTCTGATAAAAAATATATATAATAAAATAAAACAAGACCTACTGCCTAATATTAACAAACTCAGCTTGAAAGAAGGATTCAAGTAGCCTCTGACAAATCAAAAATTAGCATATTAGGACTCAAAGTATTGCAATTAAATTTGACAATATAAAATAATGATTCCTCCAGCCAAAACAGATTTATACCTTTAATAAATTCCTATAGCATAACCAGGAGTCCCTGGGTTATGCAAATTTTTAAGCCCTTGACTACTAGTTGAAAGGTTGTTGCTTTGAACCCATCCAGAAGTTCCTTGAAAACCCTATGGAGCAGTTCTACCCTGCACACACGGGGTCGCCATGAGTCAAAGCTGACTTCATGGCAGCTAACAACAACATAGCATAACCTAGATTACCTCCAAGCAAACTTCTTTCTCTCTCCCACATCCCTCCTTTCTCTCTCCTCTTTCTCTTTCTAAACTTGCACACACAAACACACTTGTATGAAACTAAAAATTCATGTTCAAAGCCGCACGTTTTTCCCTCCTGACTTTGAGAAAGCTTAATTTCAGGATGCTTAAAACAGAAGTCATTTCAGACTACAGTGGGCATGCAGGGCCTTTCCATTTCGGAAAGGAAATGTTTCTCTCTAACTTTTCCAAGTGCATTCTTGAAGTATGATGTCTTCCTGTACATGAACCTTCTTGAGCATATTTCAGTAGAGAGATTCCTTTTTCTTCCTGAAAATGCCCTTCGTCTGATTCTCACTTAATTTGAATTGATTTATATGAGAATCAGGTAAGCAGATATCCTGAGGTGAGAACTATTGCAAGAAGAGGGCAGTGAGAAAATAGATTTAACAAGTGAGTCAATAATCAGAGAAAAGCAAAAGCTAACATGGAGTTGGGGTGAGAAAAGTTGCAGTTTACACTAAGATTTTTTTCAAGTCCTCCATGATACACAGTAATAGAATTACATGACAGGATTTTCTTGAGAAAAATATTGTGTTTGTTGTCACAAGTGTCAATTTCAAAAAAAATTGTATTCATATACTCATCAAAATGAGAAGAAATATGTTCAATAATAAAACAAATATTTTGCCTCCATATTAAACTACTGTTGTTGTTGTTAGGTGCCATCCAGTTGGTTCCGACTCGTAGTGACCCCATGTACAACAAACGAAACACTTCCCAGTCCTTCGCCATCCTCACTATGCTGTGCTTGAGCCCATTGTTGCACCCACTGTGTCAGTCCATCTAGTCAAGAGTTCTCCTCTTTTTTGATGATCCTCTACCTTACCAAGCATGATGTCCTTCTCCAGAGAATGCTCCCTCCTGATAACATGTCCTAAGTAGGTTAGACGAAGCCTAGCCATCCTCCCTTCTAAGGAGCATTCTGTCTGTACTTCTTCCAAGACAGATTTGTTTGTTCTGCTGGCAGTCCATGGTATATTCAATATTCTTCACCAACACCACAATTCAAATGCGTCATTGCATCAATTCTTCTTCAGTCTTCCTTATTCATTGTCCAGCTTTCACATGCATATGAGGCGATTGAAAATATTATGGCTGGGGTCAGGCCCACCTTAGTCCTCAAAGTGACATCTTTACTTTTCAATTCTTTAAAGAGGTCTTTCACAGCAGATTTTCCCGATGCAATACATCGTTTGATTTATTGACTGCTGCTTCCACGGGTGCTGATTGTGTGTCCAAGTAAAATGGAATCCTTGACAACTTCAGTCTTTTCTCTGATTATTATAATGTTGCTTATTGGTCCAGTTGTGAGGATTTTTATTTTCTTTATGATGAGGTGTAATCCCTACTGAAGGCTTTAGTCTTTGATCTGTGTCCTTAAGTACTTGGAGTCCTCTTCACTTTCAGCAAGCAAGATTGTGTCATCTGCATATCAAAGATTGTTAATGAGTCTTCCACCAATCCTGATGCCACGTTCTTCTGCATATAGTCTAGCTTCTTAGATTATTTGTACAGAATACAGATTGAATAAGTATGGTGAAAGGATACAACCCTGAGGCACACCTTTCCTGATTTTAAACCATGAAGTATCCCTTTGTTCTCTTCGAACTGCCTCTTGGTCTATGTACAGGTTCCTCATGAGCACAATTAAGTGCTCTGGAATTTCCATTCTTCCCAATGTTATCCATAATTTGTTATGATCCACACAGTCTATTGCCTTTGCACAGTCAATAAAACACAAGTAAACATCAGCAATGATATCCCTGGTTCCACGTCCTCTTCTGAATCCGGCTTGAATTTCTGTCAGTTCCCTGTTGATGTACTGCTGCAACTGCTTTTAAATTATCTTCAGCAAAATTTTGCTTGCATTTAATACTAATGATATTGTTGATAATTTCCACATTTGGCTGGATTACCTTTCTTGGGACTAGGCATAAATATGGATCTCTTCCCATCGGTTGGCCAGGTAGCTGTCTTCCAAATTTCTTGGCAAGATGAGTGAGCATCTTCAGTGCTGCATCCATTTGTTGAGACATCTTAATTGGTATTCCGTCAATTCCTGGAGCTTTGCTTTTCACCAATGCCTTCAGTGCAGCTTGGACTTCTTTCAATACCATCAGTTCTTGGTCATGTGCTACCTCCTGAAATGCTCTAACATCGACCAATCCTTTTTGGTACAGTGATTCTGTGTATTCCTTCCATCTTCTTTTGATGCTTCCTGTGTCACTATGAGTCAGAATCGACTCGAAGGCAACGGGCTTGGGCTTGTGTCATTCAATATTTTGCCCATAGAACCCTTCAATACTGCAACTCGAGGCTTGAATTTTTTATTCTGTACTTTCAGCTTGAGAAATGCTGAACATGTTCTCCTCTTTTGGTTTTCTAACTCCAGGTCTTTGCACATTTCGTTATAATGTTTTACTTTGTCTTCTCGAGCCGCCCTTTGAAATCTTCTGTTCAGCTCTTTTACTTCATCACTTCTTCCATTTGCTTTAGCTGCTCTACTTTCAAGAGCAAGTTTCAGAGTCTTTTCTGACATCCATTTTTGTGTTTTCTTTCTTTCCTGTCTTTTTAATGACCTCTTGCTTTCTTCATGTATGATGTCCTTGACATCATCCCACAACTCTTCTGGTCTTGGATCATTAGTGTTCAATGCATCAAATCTATTCTTGAAGTGGTCTCCAAATTCAGGTAGGATGTACTCAAGGTCGTAGTTTGGTTCTCATGGACTTGTTTTAATTTTCTTCAGCTTCTACTTGAACTTGCTTATGAGTAATTGATGGTCCATTCTATAGTCGGCCCCTAGTCTTGTCCTGACTGAGGATATTGAGCTTTTCCCGTAGACTCTTTCCACAGATGTAGTCGATTTGATTCCTGTGTATTCCATTTGGCAAAGTCCACATGTATAGTGGCCTTTTATGTTGTTGAAAAAAGGCATTTGCAATGAAGAGGTCGTTGGTCTTGCAAAATTCTATCATGTGATCTCTGGCATCATTTCTATCACCAAGGCCATATTTTCCAATACCAATCCTTCTACTTTGTTTCCAACTTTCACATTACAACCACCAGTAATTATCAGTGCATCTTGATCAATTTCAGACTATAGAAGTTGGTAAAAATCTTCAATTTCTTCACCTTTGGCATTAGTGGTTTGTGCCAACCACTAATGCCATATTAAACTAGAATGTCATTAAGAGATAAGTCCTGTTTTGTTTAGATGTAGATCAGACTTAATAGTCTACAGCAATCTAATCAAGGGTGACAGACTTTGCTAATAGTTGAACCAAGATAGGTGATTTGCTATATTGGGTCATAGAGACAAATCTGAGATAATGGAACTCTATGCCCCTGAGGCCATAGTATTTATTTTGTTTTCTTTGCCTCTAGAGCAGCATTTCTCAAACTGATATTCAGTGGCACAATGCCTAAGAGATATTCCTCAAAAAATATGTTTTCTGGTCATTTATGTTTGCTGTCTTCTACACATTCTATTCCACTTTGGAGATTCACCATGCATACTAGCCTATTTAAATTTCTAAGAATCCTTGCAGCAAAGAAACCTGTTTGGCCTAGCATTCACCAAACTGATTTGCCAAGAGAAATTTTTATTTTTTCTTGGAACGCTGATTAAGTTCTCATAGAATTATTATTCTAAGTAAGAGTTGTAGTGGATGTTGTGGTACACTGCCCAGATTCCTCTTAAGGATTGAAGGGCTTATTCCCCCAGCTGCTCAGAATGCTTCTGGCTGACTGCCCTTAGCTGTCATCCTTCTCCATAAATTGCTATCAGCTGGAGAGAGCTGCCTTGCCCAAGTTCATGCCCCCTTTCCAAGGACAGCCTGCAATCAAGGACTGGTCACGGCAGAAGTATAAAGCCTTCACCTCTCCCTACAGTGTGAGACAACTCTAAAGGAATTTGCCAGTTTCGGAGCTCACCACGAGATTGGTTGAGGCCTATACTGAGACTGTTTCACAGCCCAACTTCTCTGCCTGTCTACTCCTGCTTTTTTCCCTTCCATTTCTTTTCTTCCCTTGCATAGTTGTTGCTTCTGACAGCACTACCCAGAAAACTCCCTGCATGCTTATCTCTAACTCAGAATTCAATTCTGAAAGAAGTTAACCCATAACAACATTTTAGGACACTTACATCTAATGAATACTGTTGATGCAAGGAAAGAGAGATTGCATGCCAATTCATGTGCGGAAAGAAGGCATTTCAGACTTGGGAAGAAGCTTGGTAGAAAACTTGGAGTGAATAATCTCCAATTATTTTAATAGGCAATGGATGGGAGTACCAGCTAAGGAGTGACAGGCTATATGAGGAATCTAAGAAGACAGATAGCTTCGAGGGAGCAAAGAATCTGGACATGTTGGAGAGATAAAAGCTAAAGAAGCCCATGAAAAATCACAGATCTTCATCATTATCATATGAATTACTGGCCTCCTAACTAGCTTTCCTTCGTTGCATCTTGCCCTCCTCCAATCCATCCTTCCCAGCAGCTAGAGTGGTGCTTCTAAAATGTAAATATGATCATGTCACATGTCTAATAAAAACTCTTCAGTGACATGCATTTCTCTCAAATTTTTTAGCCTGACATATAAGGCCCTTTGTAAGTTAACCTCTCTATTATCTCTAATCACTGCTCTGTGTTCCAGCTCTACTGAGCTTCTTTTGGTTGCTCGAAAATGGCATACTCTAAAGTGGCTCTAGGCTTCTGCATATACTATTACCTTTGCCTGGAACCCTCTCCCACCACTCTCTACCCTAGTTGGTTAGCAATCTTCCAGGTTCCAGCTTAAGTGTTACCTCCTTCAGGAAGCATTCCATGACCACCCTTACAAAGCCAGGGTTCAGTTACCCTGACATATGCTTGCACATCACCCTGTACTTCCCCTAACATAATAAATAGAATAATGTATAGTAACTGACTGTTTAATAATCTGCCCCCCCCCGATAGATTATAAGATCATCAAAGACAGAAACTGTATCTTACTCATGGTGCCTATGCAACAACAGTCACTAGTACATAGTAGGTGCTCAATAAATATGTATTGGCTATATAAATGAATATCTAGCTCCCTAACAGTTCCTGAACCTAAACAGTAATGTGGAAAATGTGACAGGGGCCAAATCAATGTCAAACCCCTGCTTTGCCTTAACAATCATTTTTGAGTCTATAAATCAGCCACCATCTTTCTTTTCTAGTCACTCCTGGCTTAATATTCTATGCCCTAGCTCTAGCTCTACTGAAGTACTGAGCACTTCACTACATATGCTATAGGGGATTTTATCCATCCATCTATCTATCTATCTATCTATAATCTAGCATCTAAACCAGTTTCCATCGAGTCAGTTCTGACTCATGGCAACCTCATGTGTGTCAGAGTAGAATTGTATTTCATAGAGTTTTCAATGGCTGATTTTTTGAAAGTAGCTCACCAGGCTTTTCTTTCAAGAAGCCTCTGGGTGGACTTGAATCTCCAAACTTTCAGTTACCAGCTGAGCACATTAACCATTTGCACCACCCAGAGACTCTATCATCTATCTATCTGTCTGTCTGTCTGTCTATTTTTCTACCTATCTACCTATCTATATAGCATTTTATTAAGCACCAAGTATATACCAAACCAAAAACCAAACCAAAAACCAAACCCGTTGCTGTCGAGTGGACCCTATAGGACAAAGTAGAACTGCCCCATAGGTTTTCTAAGAATCAGCTGGTAGATTCGAACTGCCAACCTTTTGGTTAGCAGCTGAATGCTTAACCACGGCACCACTGCTTTTAGGAATCCTGCACTTTTGTTGAGAAAAAACTAGAGAATATAAAGTACTGATCTTTGTGATTTAGACCAGAAGTTCAGCAGTTTCTAAAGTGTGCATTGTGAGCAGTTGTGTGATGTGTCACAAATAATTTAATAGTAATAAGAAAATATCAACATATGAAAATTATTTTTTAATAAATTAGAGTGTTTTTAAGGTCATTGCTTAATAATATCAGTTATTCTTTGCAATTAATTATGCATTCTTGTGTGGGAGAGAAAGAGGAAGTTATAGCTAGGTCACTGGAACTTGGGTATATCCTGAGTAAAGTCCAAGGAACTGGACTGCGGAGGGGAGGAAGTATGAGGACCTCTGGTTTAGACTGTAAATGCAATAAATTTTCACAGGCTGGAGAAATCAGTTTGGACTAGAGGCATATAGAAAGACTTCAGATATGATGTTTGCTCCACTGAGATTCTAGTAAGCCTGAAGGTTGGCTATGGCAATAAGTAGAAGTGTGTAGATTGTACAATTCTGCATCTGTAGGTTTGAAAAGGGAATGGTTTGTTTAAATCCTATTAAATTTTAGCATAGGTTTCTTCTATATGTAACAAGATATTCAGTGGGACATTTTGCATTGCCCCGGAATCAGCACTGAGGCTTCAAAGATGGGGAAGAGTCTCTAAATACTTACACATTCTTAGAAAGCCAACAACACTTGAGTCTGGAAACTTTCATAAAGAGTTACAAAAAGAGTGAAACCATGAAACCACTAGCCACTACCCCAAGCCCCTACCACATGGCCAGTCCATAGAAGACTTGGGGAGGGGGGGAGTGAAAGGGGGAGAGAGAATTGTTATAGTTGTTAAGACTGCCAGTTTACAATGAAAAAGCATTTCCCTTCCCTCCCTATGGGGGAAAGGGCAGGGGTTACTCCCTTCCTGAGTCAAATGGAGGAAAGAGCCAAGAGAATAGGATTCCTTGCAAAAAAAATGAGACTGACATTTCATTTATTAGCTGAAAACTTGCCAAGGTATGAACTACAGGTCTATCTCTATGCATCCATAAGGATGAGGTGGACCTTGATGAGGAAACTCTTGACAGCTTGATATATTTCTCTATGAACTGAGGTGTACATGAACACAGATGTGTTGCCTTCTTATCATCTGAGGCTTTATGAAGGTAACTGGTTTTCATGAGTACCTTGAAGAAGTGGAGTAAGAAAGCACCATAATACAGTTGGCCAGAGAAGAGGCTAATCATTCCACCCAGGAAATATGGAAGAGAACTTCAGCAGTTCCCATGGCTCCTCATGAGAGAAACAGACTTTATAGAGGGAGACAGGGAGACAAGAAATGCAATATCATGGTTAGAGACAAGATTAAGGGGATGGACAATAAGCAAGACTTTTTCAAGAGGCTTCTCATCAATAAAGGAAGCTAAATGGAAACAACAAAAGTGTCCATCAATAGATGAATGGATAAACAATATGTGGTATACACACACAATGGAATACTACTCAGCCACAAAGAGAAATGAAGTTCTGATACGTGCTACGATATGGATGAACCTGGAAAACATTATGATAAGTGAAAAAAGCCAGACACAAAAGGGTAAATATTATATGATCCCATTTATATGAAATATCTAGAATAAACAAATGCATAGAGACAGAAAGTAGATTAGTGGTTACCATAGGTTGAGGAGAGGGTAGTATGGGGAATTATTGCTTAATGGGTACAGAGTTTCTGTCTGGGGTGAAGAAAAAGTTTTAGAAACAAATAGTGCTGATAGTTGCACAACATCATGAGTGGGATTAATGCCACTGAGTTGTAACCTTGAAAATGGTTAAAATGGCAAATTTCATGTTGTGTACATTTTACTACATTAAAAAATGATTTAATCTAAAAATAAATAAAAGAGGCTAAGGTGGGGCCTAATACTACCCCCAAGAAAATGACAACAACCATCTATGTGGATCACTGCATCAGTGACGGCCACCAGTAGTACATGTAACCAGGGAGGTCTCTTCATCCACCAAAGATGGCCAGTTATGTAAGAAGAAACTTTCCATCTCTTCCCTCTCAGGCCCAATATCAAAAGGGTTTAGGCCTTAAAAAGGAAAGAAATCTATCTTAGTTATCTAGTGCTGCTATAACAGAAATACCACAAAAGGATGACTTTAACAAACAGAAATTTATCTTCTCACAGTTGAGGGGGCTAGAAGTCTGAATTCAGAGCGCGGGCTCTAGGGCAAGGCTTCCTCTCTGTCAGCTCTGGAGTAAGGTCCTTGTCTCTTCAGTTTCTGCTTCCTGGTTCCTTGGAGATCTCCATATGTCTTGGCATCTGTTTTACCTCATCTCTGCTCTGCTTGCTTGTTCAATCTCTTTTAAATCTCAAAAGAGATTGAATCAAGATACACCTTGCACTAATTCTAACTTATTAACATAACAAAGACAACCCATTCCCAAATAGGATTATAACCACAGTCATAGAGGTTAGGATTTACAACACATATTTTGAGGGGATGCAGTTCAATACATAGCATTCCATACTTTGCCCCCGCCCCAAAATTCATGTCCTTGCCACATGCAAAACACATTCACCCCATCACATCATCTCAAAAGTCTTAAATCATCTCCAAGTCCAAAATCTCATATTCTGAATCATCTAAATCAAATATGGGTGAGACTTTAGGCATATTACATCCTTGGGCAAAATTCCTCTTCATCTGTGAACCTGTGAAATTTAGACTGCAAGTTGTCTGTTTCCAAAGTACAATGGTGGAACAGGTACAAGGTAGACACTTCCATTAAAAATAGGAGAAAATTGAGGGGAAGAGTTATAACGGACACCAAGCAAGTCCAAAACCCAGCAAAACAAACTACATTAGTTCTCATGTCTTGAAAATAATCCTCTGTTCTCTGAGACCACCTGGGCAATGGTCCTGCCCTCTAGACTCTGGATGTTGGCCACTCCCTCTGGATTCTGAGTGAAGGCTCCTCAGCCCTGGGCTTCAGCTCTGCCTTCCAGGCCCACTTGGAAGGCGGCTCTGCTCCCTCGGCTTTGGGCAGCTCCATTCTCCTAGTCCATCTGAGTGGTGACTCCACCCCCTTGCCCCCCACCCCAGGCCCTATGCTTCTGCCCCTTGGGCATGGCAATCCTTCCCCCTCAGCTTTGGGTGGTGGCCCCATCCCCCTGGCACACCTTAACTGCAGCCCCACACTCCAGAACCAAGTTGGCAAAGATCCGACTCTTTGAAACTTAGGAGGCTGTGGCCCCACTCTTTGAGATCCAGGAGACTGTGGCTCCACCCTTTGAAACCGAGAAGGCCCTGCTTCCTATGCTCCTTCCAACAGTTCTGCAGATCTCTGAGCTGCTCCAGGGACGATCCTTTTCTTTTCTTGGAGGACAATAGATGTAGCTCCTTTGGCCTGTTTCTTGCCTGTAGAATTCCAAGAGGCAGACAGCGTTCTTTCGTTTCATTCTTTCTCTACCCCCCTCTGTCTAAGCTGATGGGTTTTCTGCTGTGGCAGTTGGTTAGATCCATCAGTCACAAGCTTAATCTCTTCAACAAAACATTATGTAACCACGTCCTTAGTGAACATTCTAGGACACGTGTTCTTTGTTTGTACAACAGAATTTTCCAAATCTTTAAGTTCTGTTTCCATTTTTCACAGTCAAGTTCATTTTTAAGTCCATCTCTTTCTTCTCGCATTTTACTATAAGTGGCAAGGAGACACCATGGGCCCTTTTAAGACCTTGCTTGGAAATCTCCTCAGCTAAATATTCAAGTTCATCACTTACAAGTTCTACCTCCCGCTCAACATTTGAACGTAATTCAGACAAGTTCTTTGTCACTGCATAACAACATCACCCTTCCTCCATTGTCCAATCACATGTTCATCATTTTCCTTTAAAGCCTCATCAGAAGCACATTTAACATACACATTTCTAGCAACATTCTGTTTCTGGCACCATACGTATTCTCTAAGACAATAGAGACTTTATAGCTCTCCTCACTTTCTTCTGAGCCCTCACCAGAATTGCCCTTGACATCCATAATTCTACCAACAGTCTCTTCGGTGTAATCTAGGCTTTTACTATTAAACCAGAAAAAACCCGTTGCCATCAAGTTAATTCCAACTCATAGCGACCCTATAGGACAGAGTAGAACTGCTCCATAGGGTTTCCAAGGAGCAGCTGGTGGATTCGAACTGCCAGCCCTTTGGTTAGCAGCAAAGCCCCTAATCACTACGCCACCAGGGCTCCGCTTTTACTATTAGGCACTTTAAAACTCTTCCAGCCTCTACCCATTACCTAATTCCAAAACCGCTTCCACAGCTTATGTATCTGTTAGAGCAGCACCCCACTCTTCCGGTCGCAAATTCTGTCTTAATTATCTAGTGCTGCTATAATAGAAATACCATAAGTGAATGGCTTTAACAAACAGAAATTTACTTTCTCACAGTTTAGGAGGCTATAAGTCCGATTTCAGAGTGCGCGGGCTCTAGGGGAAGGCTTTCTCTGTCAGCTCTGGAGGAAGATTCTTGTCTCTTCAGCTTCTGCTTCCTGGTTCCTTGGGGATCTCATGTGTCTTGACATCTATCTTACCTCGTCTCTGCTCTGCTCTGCTTGCTTGTTTAATCTCTTTTATATCTCAAAAAAATTGACTTAAAATAAACTTTGCACTAATCCTGCTTTATTAACATAACAAAGACAACCCATTCCCAAATGGGATTATAACCACAGACATAAAGGTTAGGATTTACAACACATATTTTGGGAGGACACAATTCAATCCATAATAGAATCCCAGCTTGTCTCTAACCCTTCCCCCCTTCAACCACATCATGCTCCTTTTCCCTCCATAAGTCCCACAATTACAAGACTAGTCAGTAATGGATAAAGGGAAGAATTTTATGGCAAACATAAAATTGGAGGTTTAAACTGAATTGGGCTGGACTGTTAATAAACAAAAGTGCCTAGAAAGTTATATAATATTTTCAAGAAATTATTCAGAAAAAGGAAAGGAAGTCCCAACAGAATATAAGTGAAATCAAGGATGTGTTGTTGTTGTTGTTAGCTGAAGCAGAGTTGGTCCCTGACTCAGGGCAACCCCATACACAATGGAAGGAAATATTGCCTGGTCCTGCACCATCCCCATGATCATCTCTGGATTGGACCATAATGATCCATAGGGTTTTCATTGACTGATTTTCAGAAGTAGATTGCTATGCCTTTCTTCCTAGTCCATCTTAGTCTGGAGCCTCCATTGAAATCTTCTCAGAATCAGAGCAACAAGCAAGCCTCCACCAACAGACAGGTGGTGGCGGTGGTGCATGAGGTGCATTGGCTAGGAATCAAACCCTGGTCTCCCACATGGAAGGCGAGAATTCTACCACTTAATTGCCAATCCCAAAATTAAAGAAAGTATAGAAACATTTCACATTTATACTCCACTAAGTGGAGATGTATAAAACAAATTGCATGTATGTTCATAGAATTTAGCCCAGTGGAAGACATGTAACAGATACATAATATATATATATATGAGGTGACTGATAAACAAGCACGCCTAGCTGGAAGCAGGGTCCAGGACAGACAAACTGTAGTTGGGAGACTCAACACGCCCTTGGAAGATGTCTTGTTCCAGCAGAGAAGAACAAAGAGGGGGAGGAAAGTGGTTAGGGAGGAAAAAAATGAACAAAAAGAAGGGGGAAAAAAGACATTACAATGTAAATTTCAAAAACACCGTAGGATGTGTTAAAGGGGATGCTGTGCAGAGGGGGAGTATTAATGAGGGGAATGAAAGGAACAGAAGGAAGTCAAACAAAGGAAGAGAACAGATAAAAAAGACTGCATGAAAGAAGCATGTATACCATCACTTTTATACATTTCCATAAAAGTGAATATGAGCATATGTATAATAAAAGTAAACAAAACGTTTAAATGAACATGAAACTTTAAAAAAATTATGAGAAAAGGGAACAAAGGTCTTTCACAAGCCCATGGAATGTTGTCCATGAGAATTTTGGAGTTTACTCATTTAGGAAAAAAAAAGAGCAGGTTTGCTTACGGGGGCAAAAGGAGCAAGAAAGTTGCATATACTCAATGGTCCAGCAATTCCACTTGGAATTGGAATTTTTCCTACAGATACATTCACACAAGGACCCAAAATTACAAAGATATATGTACAGCATGCAGAAAGAGAATGAGAGAGTTATTCAGTACGTGACCTTGTGCAGAAAAGGAAAGTAAAGACGACAAAGACGGAGACAGAGAGTGAGAGTAAGAGATTGTTTGAAACCCTGACTTTAGGTATGTGGCTTGAAGTATTGGGTTCGATGCCCCTTGTTGTGGGGTTCCATACTGTCAAGTTTAAAACATGAAGGAAAGTGTGAATCCAAGCTCTGAATTATTATTCTGTTGTTGTTAGCTGCATTGAGTCTAAGCAACTAATAATCCATTAAATTCAGAGAAAGGAAATGTTGCCTGCTTATCATCTGTTCTTTCCTATTTAGAGAATTGTTTCATTAAGGATAGATGTCAGGGTTTGAGCAAATAAACTCTAGACTCACAGAAAATACTTACTGAAGCTCTGAATCATATAAACAGCTCCTGGGCACCTGGCTGTGTCTATGCAAATCTCGATATTTTTAAATATCCAAATAGTCAACTATTTTTCCAATTTTCACCCGAATGCTTAGTGTAGATGTGGAACACATGCCTTTATTAAGCACCAAGGCCCCACACTGAGTCAGGTTGGGGATACAAATGAAGTAGAAAATGTGATCTTTGAGGAACGCAACAAGTGTATTTTAGTACCACCAGGACTCTCAGAGAACCTAGGCCAATGCTGTGCTTTCTAGCCCTGGGACAGAACCCCCACAGTGCTGTATTTTTTACCTGGCTTCCTCTCCTACAGTGTTGTATTGCAAAATCATTTCCTTTGCTGGGCTCCCCCACTTGGTTTGTCATTTGAATCCCGCTTTTGCCTGGAGGTTATATGTAAACCCCATTGTGCCTGAGTGTTATGATTAATACTGTTGCTGACATAACTTATACGAACGCCCTACTTGTAAACCCCTTTAAAAGTAACCTGCCTGCCCTCCCTTGGCGAGCAGTCTTGGCAGCAGTAAGCTCCAACAGACTCCATTTCCTTGTACAATGAAATAAAGGTGCCTTTTTTGTTCTCTCACCTCAGTCTCTAGTTTATTGGCCAATACGAGTAACACCGAGTAAGAACCTGGGGTTTCCACCTGGTAACAGCCCTATAGCACTCTAACTCACTGTAAGTAGCACCCGGGGGTAGATTATTCAATAGGTAAAGTAAGTATGGTGCTTACCTTGGTTACCAGATCATCTGAAGTGAACAATTTCACATTTTTTCACCACATCAAAGATGCCTCTTCTAGGTATGGCTGGCACCTGTCTCTCACCTAATCCAATAGCACCTTCCTACAGAATCAAAGCCTCTTTTCAAATTTACAATCCCTAACAGGGGCGGATGACCCAGTAAGCAAGGTAAGCATGGGCTTTCACTGAATCCCATGTGAAATTGTTCACTACAGATTAGTAAGTGTCTCAGTCATCTAGTGCTGCTATAACAGATATACCACAAGTGGATGGCTTCAGCAAAGAGAAATTTATTCTCTCACAGTCTAGTAGGCTAAAAATCCAATTCAGGGCATCAGCTCCAGGGAAAGGCTTCCTTTTCTTTTCTGTCAGCTCTGGAGGAAGGTCCTTGTCATCAATCTTACCTGGGTCTAGGAGCTTCTCCTCACAGGAACCCCAGATCCAAAGGACGTGCTCTGCTCTCAGCACCGCTCTCTTGGTGGCATGAGGTCCCCAACTCTCTGCTCGCTTCCTTTTCCTTTTATCTCTTCTAAGATAAAAGGTGATGCAGGTCACACCCCAGGGAAACTCCCTTTACATTGGATGTGACCTGAGTAAGGGTGTTACATCCCACCATAATCCTCTTTAACATAATCTAATCTTGCCTCATTAACCGCAGGATTTACAACACATAGGAAAATTACATAAATCACAAAATGGAGGACAAACACACAATACTGGGAATCATGGTCTAACCAAGTTGATACATACTTTGGAGGAACACAATTCAATCCATGACAGTAAGTAAGCACAAGTAAGCCCATGCTTACCTTGCCTATTGAATAATCACCCCTGGTAGCACCCTACACCAGCTCTTCTTAGATGTGAGATCATGCATGTAATCCCTTAGCCTAACATATACCAAGTGAATAAGAAATCATTTGCCCAACTGATCTTTTTACCCGTAAACTTTTGACCATCAAGGCCTACAGCCAGTTGCCGTCGAGTTGATTCTGACTCATGACAACCTCATGCGTGTCAGAGTAGAACTGTGCTCCATAGGGTTTTCAATAGCTGATTTTTCAGAAGTAGATCACCAGGACTTTCTTTCAAAGTGCCTCTGGGTGAATTCGAACCTCGAGTGTGTTAACCATTTGCACCACCCAGGGACTCCATTTATCCTCTAACTCCTTGCTATTTAATGTATGGTTCATGAACCAGTAGCATGAACATCATCAAGGTGCTTTTAAGAAATTCAGACTTTCAGGCCCCACCTCAGACCTACTGAATCAGAACCTGCATCTTAACAAGATCCTGGGTGATTTATATGCACTACGTCACTGAATTAGAATCACCTCCAGATTTTTCATCTCAGTTAGTCTGGGGTGGGCTTGGGCATTTTTCAAAATATTTACGAAAGCTTCTCAGCTGATTCTAAGTCCAATGTAGGGAACGAATGAAGATTCTTGCACATGCCACTCCATGTTCTATACTTTGGATGGCAACTGTGGGTGAAAAATACTCTTTACTCAGAAACAAACAAACGTGTCTTTGCTATCTCATTCATTCATTTAAAAAATATTGAGTGATCACTGTGCTCAGGAACCATGGTAGGTACTAAAGATACCACTGTAAACAAGAATGAGTTTACATTCTAGTAGGAGAAAATGGACAAATTCACAGGCAATTGTAATACAAAGTGAGGATGAGTCTTTTGATAGGAGAACTACACTATGCAATGATAAGAAAGCAGATGCAGAGGGCCCTAAACAATTATAGTGTCAATGTTTTCTCCAGCTAAATATGCAAAGGTAATACATTTCAGAATCGCACAGCCCATATGATACCTGGCTCTCAGAGCTGAAATAAACATTGTGTCCTTGAAAATGTTTTCTGGGCTGGCATCTATCTGCAGCGCTACAATAAGTACAATTCACCTCTCCCGCTCCACACACACACATGCACACACTAAATGGTGGCCTAAGTATTTCATGAAAAAAAGAATCGCAATTTTGCTTCCTAAAAGGAAAATCAGGGCAGTATATTTACCACTTAAAAGCCATTGAAGAATTACATTCTGTGAAGTCTTCAAGCTACTTTTTCCCAGGAATTACTAAGATTAGTGACTGTGACTGAATTGGCTGACCAGTTCCATGAACATATCCAAATATCTGGTCCTGTCACTTCTCCAAATAGAATTCAAAGTGTACTTATTTGATTCCATATTGTAGGCAAGAATACAAATTAAAAAATAGTAGAATTCCAGTTACAAATACTGCCACTGCCACAGTTTGGGAGGTTAATGAAGAAGCAGTTAAAAATCAAGAAGCCCTCCAAAATACATAAAACAAACTCTAACAGCTCTGAAGAGAGAGATAGCTCCGCAATAGTAGTAGGAGACTTCAACACGCCACTTTCGGTGAAGGACAGAACATCCAGAAAGAAGCTCAACAAAGACACAGAAGAGCTAAATG
>NW_004444004.1:10382247-10395944 GCF_000243295.1 Trichechus manatus latirostris | reverse complement strand
TTTTTTAATGAGATGGAAAAACAAATCACCAACTTCATATGGCAAGGGAAGAGGCCCCGGATAAATTAAGCACTACTCAAGAAGAAGAACAAAGTGGGAGGCTTTACACTACCTGAGTTTAGAACCTATTATACTGCCACGGTAGTCAAGACAGCCTGGTACTGGTACAATAACAGATACACAGACCAATGTAACAGAGTTGAGAATCCAGATATAAGCTCATCCACCTATGAGCAGCTAATATTTGACAAAGGCCCAAAGTCCAATGGGGAAAAGACAGTCTCTTTAACAAATGGTGCTGGCATAATTGGATATCTATATGCAAAAAACTGAAACAAGACCCATATCTCACACCATGTACAAAAACTAACTCAAAATGGATCAAAGACTTAAATATACAATCAAAAACGAAAAAGATCATGGAAGAAAAAATAGGGACAATGCTAGGAGTCCTAATACATGGCGTAAACACAATAAAACCATAAGTAACAATGCACAAGCACCAGACGAAAGACTAGATAAATGGGAGCTCCTAAAAATCAAACACTTATGCTCATCCAAAGACTTCACCAAAAGAGTGAAAAGACACCCTACAGATTGGGAAAAAAATTTTGGCTATGACAAATCTGATCAGCGTTTAATCTGTAAAATCTACAAGATACTCCAAAACCTCAACAGCAAAAAGACAAATAACTCAATTAAAAAATGGGCAATGGATATGAACAGGCACTTCACCAAAGAAGATATTCAGGCAGCTAACAGACACATGAAGAAATGCTCACAATCATTCGCCATCAGAGAAATGCAGATCAAAACTACAATGAGATATCACCTCACCCCAACAAGTCTAGCATTAATCCATAAAACACAAAATAACAAATGCTGAAGAGGTTGTGGAGAGACTGGAACACTTATACACTGTTGGTGGGAATGTAAAATGGTACAGCCACTTTGGAAATCGATTTCGTGCTTCCTTAAAAAGCTAGAAACAGAAGTACCATACGATCCAGCTATCCCGCTTCTTGGAATATATCCTAGAGAAACAAGAGCCGTCACACGAACAGATATATGCACACCCATATTCATCGCAGCACTGTTCACAATAGCCAAAGGATGGAAGCAACCTAAGTGCCCATCGATGGACGAATGGATAAACAAACTATGGTATATCCACACAATGGAATATTACGCAACGATAAAGAACAATGATGAAGCTGTGAAACATCGTATAACTTGGTGGAAGCTAGAACTTATTATGCTGAGTGAATTTAGTCAGGCACAGAAGGACAAATACAGTATAAGACCACTATTATAAGAACTCAAGAAAAGGTTTAAACACAGAAGAAAACATTCTTTGATGGTTACAGGGGTGGGGAGGGAGGGTGAGGGTTATTCACTAACTAGATAGTAGATAAATATGATCTTAGGTGAAGGGAAGGACAGCACACACTACAGGGGAAGCCAGCACTGCTGGACTAAACCAAAGCCAAGAAGTTTCCTCAATACAATCAAATACTTTGAGAGAGTAGCAGGGATGTGGGGTCTGGGGAGCATGCTTTCAGGGGACATCTATGTCAATTGGCATAACAAACCTTATTAAGAAAATGTTCTGCATCCTCCTTTGGTGAGTGGTGTCTGGGGTCTTAAAAGCTTGCATGTGGCCATCTAAGATGCATCAATTGGTCCCAACCACTTGGAGTAAAGGAGAACGAAGAACACCAAAGACACAAGGAAAGTATTGGCCCAAGAGACAGAATGGGCCACATAAAACAGAGACTTCATCAGCCTGAGACCAGAAGAACTAGATGGTGCCTGGCTACCACCAATGAACGTCCTGACAGGGAACACAACAGAGGGTCCCTGATGGAGCAGTAGAACGATGGGATGCAGAACTCAAATACTAGTAAGAAGACCCAGACTTAATGGTATGACTAAGACTGGAGGCGCCCCGGAAAGCATGGCCCCTGCTCTCTCCATCACCCCAGAAATAAAACAGTTTCCGAGGCCAACTCTTCGGACAGGGATTGGACTGGACTGTGGGACATAAAGTGATACTTGTGAAGAATGTGCCTCTTGGACAAGTAGATATAAGAGACCAAAGGGGCAGCTTCTGTCCAGAGGTGAGAGGGGAAGGCAGAGAGAGTTAGGAGCTGGTTGAATGTTCATGGGGAATCAGGGGCGGAGGGGAGGCGTGTGCTGTCGCAGAATGGGGTGAGTGGTTGGGATCTCATAACAATGTATGTTAAAAATAAATAAATAAAAATAAAAAATAAAAAAAATCAAGGAGCCCTAGTGGCACAACGGTTAAGTCAGCTGCAAACTGAAAGGTTGGCAGTTCAAACCCACCTAGTGGCTCCACAGGAGAAAGATGTGGCAGTCTGCTTCCATAAAGATTACAGCCTTGGAAACACTATGAGCAGTACTACTCTGTCCTATGGGTTGCTGTGAATCAGAATGGACTCAATGGCACATAATAACAACAGTGAAGAAGTGGTTAAAAATCAAGGCCTCTAGAAGGAAAATGTAGATTCAAATCCGAGCTCTACAACTGTAGCCTTGGTCTCCTTTAGCCTTAGTTTCCTCGTGTATAAAGTAGGATTAATAATAGTACCTACCTCATAGTATTGTGAGAATTAAAAGAGAGAATTTATGTAATGCCTGTAGCCCTACTTGGAACAAAATAACACTCAGTGTTGATTAAGTGCTGATGGTGTTGTTACAAGATCTTTGAATATATGACTTCCAGCCAGTATTTAGAGTCACTAGTTGAAGATGTTATTCTCATATTTTTTTCTATTAGAACCTCATTACTTTGCCAACAGTATTTCTGTGCATAGCGCAAAACGTGAAATGTTTCACCGGCATCATTAGACAAGCCTCTGGAAGGAAAAGCAGTGCTGGAACAAAGAGTCGTGGGGGATTGATACACTGCTGACCCACTCAACCCGTTTCAACTTATTTCTTCTCTTTGTATGACTCAATGATCAATGATCATGTCACGAAAGATTTCCTGCCGAGGCACAATTCTTCCTGGGTCTAGAAAAGCCATTAAGACCACATTTGGAGTCTTTATTTAAGTCATTATGCATTTCCCATGATGCATAGATTTCAATTTAAGCGCATTTGGCTACCAAAGCCTTAGCTAAAATTAGCAAAGGATTGATTTAAATACTAATAAAAGTAAATGGTATCTTAATGAGCATCACAGTACTTGTATAACAGCCTAAGTCCTATATCCATAGAAACTCAGGACAAGAAGCTGATTATGATCACAAATAAATAGATATTAGCCATAGGTCAGACTTCCTTTAGTTTTCTTTTTCTTGTCTTGAGACCAGAATAGTTTCATATAAACAAAATAATTCTTCTTCCTTATCTTTCTGTTCCTCCTGCCATATTAATTCAAATTTGACGTGTCCCCTTTACTGTTTATGACAAAATGAGATGAGTGAACTGATTCCGATCAAATAGCTGACTTTTCACCCAATTCCCATGCCAAAGAAAAACTGAACTTTTGAGAGTTTGGAAATGTGAGTTTATTTTCTTTGTTTGTGGTATCTTGGTATAATTTTACTTTTATGCATTTTGCAGTGGTTGGAGATGTAAGTATTTTGGAGAGTTTATTTAAGTTAGTGCAGCAGAAACTTTATGTAAGCCATCTTGTTCTTAAACGTTACAGAGGGGGATAGCAGTACAAATGTGAATAAAGCAACACACATTTAACAACACTGATGATGTTTTTAACTTTTTGCAATGTCGACTATAGCCCAACACAAAATATTCAAGTACAGAAAATGCAAAAGATCAAAATAGGTGAAAGATGCGGGCTATGGGCCCCAAAAATTTAATCCTAGCTATTAAGTGTTTCAGAAAAGGGTAGTCAACTTTTGTTCCTAACTCCTTAATGTTTTCCCACACCCAAACAAAAAGTGAGAATAGGAAATTGTCTAGAATAACAGTATTAACAGGATTGCTTCATATGTTGTTTATGAACACTTGACTGGCCAGACATAGGTATCTTGAAAATTAATGCAAATAATCCAGGATCTGTGCCTTCAAATTGTTTACCATCTAAGATTAGACAAGCCAGATTAATCAGAGTTATAATTTGGGAAACAATGCCAGGCCAACTTGTTCTTTTTCCACTCTGTCTTATTTTGGGGTGTTGTTGCCATTGTTGTTTTGTGCCAGTTGAGTCGATTCTGACTCATAGCGACCCTAGCCCATAGAGTTGCTAAAGCTATAACCTTTATGCAAGCAGATTGCCACATCTTTCTTCCATGAAGCGGCTGATGAGATCTGTCGACCTTTGAATTAGCAACCAAGCACTTAACTAGTGCACCACCAGGGCTCATTCTATTTTGGGATAGAGAGTGAAAATGTAATGCAAAGTTACCTTGGCCGTACAGAAATCCTGTAACTGTCAGAATTTTTTCTCACCTACAGCCTGAATAGTCATCATCATCAACAACATCATCTTTTCTATCTTCACAGTAGAATTTGAAGGATTATTATTCACATCTCAAAAGATGTAGTTCTGTACGTCACTAATAAATTCCCTAGTGGCTCCTCTAAACTGGTTTTCATAGGCCAGTGCGACTCAAACACTAATATAATAAAAATTACCTGAGGATCTTTAAAAAAACAGATTTCTAGGGTCCACCCCACAGGTTCTGATTTAGTAGGTCTTGGGTGGGGCCTAAGATTCTGCATTTCTAACAAGTTTCTAAGTGATGCTGATGATGCCAGTCTAGGGAACACACTTTGAGTAGCACTGATCTAAAGATTTTTCACTCTCTTCAATAACCCATAATCACATCTTCACCTTCAGATGATGACATCATTTCCTATCTTACTGAGATAATTGAGGCCATCTAAAATGACATGCAAGGTTGTGTCATCTGCATATCACAGGTTGTTAACGCATCTTCCTCCAATCCTGATGCCCAGTTCTTCTCAGAGTATTTGCTCAGCGTATAGATTGAATAAGTATGGTGAAAGGGTATAACCCTGACGCACACATTTCCTGACTTTAAACCACGCACTATCCCCTTGTTCTGTTCAAACAACCGCCTCTTGGTCTATGCGCAGGTTCCACAAGAGCACAATTAAGTGTGCTAGAATTCCCATTCTTCTCAATTTTATCCACAATTTCTTATGATCCACACAGTCGAATGCCTTTGCATAGTCAGTAAAATCCAGGTAAACATCCTTCTGGTATTCTCTGCTTTCAGTCAAGATCTATCTGAAATTAGCAATGATATCCCTTGTTCCACATCTTCTTCTAAATCTGCCTTGAATTTCTGGCAGTGCCCTGTCGATGTACTGCTGTTATCAGAAGGGACCAGTCCCTGGAGAAGTACACGATGCTTGGTAGAGGATCAACGAAAAAGACAAAGACCCTCAATGAGATGGATTGACACAATGGCTGCAACAACGGGCTCAAACATAGCAACGATTATGAGGACGGCTCAGGACCGGGCAATGTTTCATTCTGTTGTACATAGGGTCGCTGTGACTTGGAACCAATTCGACAGCACCTAACAACAACAACAACAATATGAGATCACTTTTCCACCTCAAATACTTTCTGGAATCATAATCATTCTCTTTTCCTTCCATCCTATCTCAGGTAAGGGAAGTGTCCTTCCTCTTTGTGAAGAAAAACCTATCACACTTTAACTTCAATCCCATCCTTATATCAAGTATCCACTATAGTACTTAGGATTAGTTTCAGCAGCAAATGATAACCCAAAATAGCAGTGGTTTAAAGAAGATAGAAGATTAATTCTCTCTAAGGTAATCGTAAGCATCCCAAGGCTGGTATATTAGCTCCATAATCATCAGGTCTCAAATTCTATTTATCTTGTTGCTCTTCCGTTTCTGACATACAGCTTCCACCTCAAAGTACTTATCTTTGGACAAGACCTACAATTCCATCCATTAGGTCCACATTCCAGTCAGTAGGAAACAGAAAAAGAGAGAAGAAAGATGCATTCCTTCTTTTTAAGAACACATCCTAGAAGTTGCACATATCACTTCCGCTTTGTCACGTAGCAAAGATATTGGGAAATGTACCTTTGCATACACACAGATAAAATTTGAGAGCTCTATTACTGAGGAGAAGCACTGGTGGCACAGTGGTTAAGAGGTATGGTTGCAAACCAAAAGGTTGGCAGTTTGAATCCACCAGCCGATTCTTGGAAACCATATGGGGCAGTCCTACTCTGTCCCATATAGTTGCTATGAGTCAGAATCGAATCCATGGCAACGGGTTTGGTATTTTTTGGTTATTACTGAGGAAGAAGTAAAGGACAGGCATTGAGGTATAATTAGCAGTTTTGTGGCATCCCTTCTCCTGATATTTATATTTTATCTATAATTTTCTTCTGATTTTTCCTTCAAGTCTGTAATATTCTAAAATGAAAATTTACCTCAGCACTGCTCCTTTTTCCAGCTACCACCCAATCTTGCTCCTTCCTTTACTTCCATACTTGTCATAAACCAAAGAATCTTTCTATTGCTTGTAGTTTGTTACAGTCCACCTACTTCTTGGCACCTTACAATCCAGCTAACACCCTATTGCTATTGAAACTACCTTCTGCTGTGTTGTGAATGACTTCCTTGTTCTTAAATACAATGACTTCTAAGTCCTTTTCATACTTAACTAAGTATGAAACACTGCCATGGAAGATATTATGGTAAAACTAAACAAACATGGTAAATAAGTAGTTGACTCTCAAAGGAGAGAGTCTTGCATCAGTGATCTTGTATTTTAGATGTGACCCTAAAAAGGACTGCCTTTAAGAGGAATGTTTTTGTTCATTAATGTATGTCATAATAATTTTCGTTCTGAAATGTATGTAGAGATAGTGATTTAGAAATAATTCGACTTAGCCATAACTACGATTCTGCGGGGAAAATATTAAACGACACAGGAAGCATCAAAAGTAGATGAAAGGAATACACATAGTCACTGTACCAAAGAGAATTGGTCAACATTCAACCATTTCAGGAGGTAGAAACCAATGGTACTGAAGGAAGAAGTCCAAGCTGCCCTGAAGGCATTGGCGAAAAACAAGGCTCCAGAAATTGATGGAATACCAATTGAGATGTTTCAGCAAATGGATGCAGCCCTGGAAGTGCTCACTCATCTATGCCAAGAAATTTGGAAGACAGCTACGTGGCCAACCAACTGGAAGAGTTACATATTTATACCTATTCCCAGGAGAAGTGATCCAGCTGAATGTGGAAATTATCAAACAATATCATTAATATCACACGCAAGTAAAATTTTGCTGAAGATCATTCAAAAGCAGCTACAGTAGTATATCAACAGAGAACTGCCAGAAATTCAAGCCAGATTCAGAAGAGGACATGGAACAAAAGATATCATTGCTGATGTCAGATGGATCTTGGATGAAAGCAGAGAATACCAGAAAGATGTTTACCTGTGTTTTATTGACTATGCAAAGGCATTCAACTGTGTGGATCATAAGAAATTATGAATAAAATTGCGAAGAATGGGAATTCCAGAACACTTAACTGTGCTCATGAGGAACCTGTACATGGATCAAGAGGCAGTCATTTGAACAGAACAAGGGAATACTGTGTGGTTCAAAGTCAGGAAAGGTGTACATCAGGGCTATAGCCTTTCACCATACTTATTCAATCTATATGCTGTGCAAATAATCTGAGATTTGGACTCTATGAAAAAGAACAAGGCATCAGGATCGGAGGAAGACTTATTAACAACCTGCGTTATGCAGATGACACAACCTTGCTTGCTGAAAGGGAAGAGGACTTGAAGCACTTACTGATGAAGATCAAAGACCACAACCTTCAGTATGGATTACACCTCAACATGAAACAAAAATCCTCACAACTGGACCAATAAGCAACATCATGATAAATGGAGAAAAGATTGAGGTTGTCAAGGATTTCATTTTACTTGGATCCACAATCAACACCCATGGAAGCAGCAGTCAAGAAATCAAAAGACACATTGCATTGGACAAATCTGCTGCAAAAGACCTCTTTAAAGTGTTAAAAAGCAAAGATGACACTTTGCAGACTAAGGTGCGCCTGACCCAAGCCATGGTGTTGTCAATCGCCTTGTATGCATATGAAAGCTGGACAGTGAATATGGAAGATCGAAGAAGAATTGATACCTTTGAATCGTGTTGGTGAAGAATACTGAATATACCACAGACTGCCAAAAGAATGATCAAATCTGTCTTGGAAGAAGTACAACCAGAATGCTCCTTAGAAGCAAAGATGGTGAGAGTATGTCTCACATACCTTAGACAGGTTACCATGAGGGATCAGTCCCTGGAGAAGGACATCATGCTTGGTAATGTGGAGGGTCAGCGAAAAAGAGGAAGACTCTCAACGAGATGGATTGACACGTGGCTACAACAATGGGCTCAAGCATAACAACGATTGTGAGGCTGGCGCAGGACCAGGCAGTGTTTCATTCTGTTGCACACAGGGTTGCTATGAGTTGGAACAGTCTTCACGGCACCTAATAACAACAGCCATAACTAGATAAATAGTATGTCACACAAACACACATGAAATTCGGTAATAAAATTGGCCAAAGGAGTTGTTGTATATAACGAAGTGTTCGGTGCATATAGCAAATGCTTTTCTTTCTTTCTTTTTTTTTTTTAGTTTTCTCTTTGTTAATTGTGCTTTAGGCTAAAGTTTACAGCTCAAATTAAGTTCTCACTCAAAAATTTATACACGTATTGTTTTGTGACATTGATTGCAATGCCCACAATGTGACAGCACGATCCCCATTTCCACCCCAGGTTCCCTGTGTCCGTTCGTCCAGTTCCTGTTCTTTCTGGCCTTCTCATCCTGCCTCTGGACAGGAGCTGCCCATTTGATCTTGTGTATTTGATTGAACTAAGAAGCACGTTCCTCATGTGTGTTATTGTTTTGTTTTTCAGGCCTGTCTAATCTTTGTCTGAAAAGTGGGCTTTGGGAATTGTTTCAGTTCTGGGTTAACAGAGCGTCCAGGGGCCATGGTTTCAGGGATTCCTCCAGTCTCTGTCAGACCAGTAAGTCTGGTCTTTTTACGTGAACTTGAGTTCTGTTATACATTTTTCTCCTGCTCTGTCTGGGACCCTCTGTTGTGATCCCTGTCAGGGTGATTGTTGGTGGTACCAGGTACCATCCAGTTCTTCTGGTCTCAGGCTGGTGGAGTCTCTGTGTCATGTGGTCCTTTAGTCCTTTGGGCTAGTATTTTCCTTGTGTCTTTGATTTTCTTCATTCTCCTTTGCTCCGGGTGGGATGGGACCAACAGAAGTATCTTAGATGGCTGCTCACAGGCTTTTAAGACCCCAGACGCTTTTCACCAAAGTGTCATGTAGAATATTTTCTTTATGAACTATGTTATGCCAGTTGACCTAGATGTCCCCCGAGACTATGGTCCCCAGGCCCCAGTCCCAGGTACTCGTTCCTTCAAAGTGTTTGGATGTGTTCAGGAAACATCTATGCTTTTGCTTTGGTCCAGTTGTGCTAACTTCCCCTGTATTGTGTGTTGTCCTTCCCTTCACCAAAGTTGACACTTGTCTACTATCTAGTACAAATTCTTGTATTTACTCAACTCTCTGATTTTAATTCCCTTTGTCAATCTACTTAAATTTGTAGTGTGTTAAGTTAGAGTCATTGGGTCTTTGTTTTCAATAGTTCTTTCACTTAAATTTGACCTGGCATGATTGTTTCAGAAGAAAAAAAAAAAGGAGTGGAAAGGGTGACATTTTATGGGAAATTTGTTGTCCTACGTTTCTTCTCGAAACTTTGCAGTGCTAGTAGAGGAAATAATATGATAAAGAAGAACTATGTGAATATTATAAAATCTCTGGTTTTATAATAAATATATTATTTTGGAGCTCTTTGGCTGCAGAAATAAGGACTTGTAAGTTTGTCAAACTGGATAGACTCAAACCATGGATCAAAAGGAACCTATAATCTCTGATAACTGATTATCACGATTAGAAACTTTGATTTATAACCATGTCTTATCTCTGCACACCTGACTTCCAACTCTTATCTGGATTTTATTATTGAATTTGGCATTACTCATTCTTTTATTCTATGTGCTGTATTTATCACTTGTGTGCTCATCTCGGCTCCTCCCTGCTTCATGGATCAATATCAAACTTAATTTCATTCCTGAGTTCATTTTCTTGATTCTGCACTTGTACCTCCTCTGTTCTCTTGTTTTCATTTGAGCATGAATACCATCTGACTATCCTGTGTTCCTCAGCTTCATGCCCAGCAGTGCTTAACCCTGATTGCACATTAGAATCATCTAGAAAGATTTAAATATCTATCATTTCCTGGACTCTATTCCTCAGGACTCTGATTTAATTGGTTTGATATAGGGCTGGGTATTTGGTAGTTTTAAAGTTTCCCTAGGTGACCGTTATCTGCAGCCAGGTTTAAAAACTACTGCTCTAGCTTCTGTTCCTGTCCTAAATAATTATAGATTCTCTATTTAGGGAAACTCTCTATTACTCTCTCCAGCACCAGGCAACACTGCATTCAGTGGTCCCACAGAACTCAGTAAACTCAGGTGCCACCAAGAATTAGTTAGATCTAAGATAGTAGTACATTTATTCTACAAATATGTAATAAGCACTTACTCTTTGCTAGCTAGTCAAAGAAAACAAGAGTATAGTCCCTTCCTCCAGAGGCACAAATGTTAATGGAGGAGGCAATGATGAAACAAATAATTATAGCAATATAAGGGTTTTAATAGAAGTATGAATGAGACTCTATAGGAGCACAGAAGAGGGAGCAGTTATCTCTACTAGAAGCCATAGAAGACTTCCTGAAAGACATTTGAGTCTCAGAGTAAGCAGAAGTTTACCAGGAAGGCAAGAGAAGATAATGGAATTCCAAACAGAAGGGGCAACTTAAGTAAAAACACAAAGAAAAGAAATTATATAGAAAAATGCAGGGATAGTTAAAATATTTTATTCAAAAATAGTATGAATTTTAAGAAAATCCAAACAAGTTGTGATTACTGTAAATACATGTTTACAGAAAACATGATAAAAACAATATGCAGTGAATGTAAAGTGCTATGGAAGTTTCATAAACAAGATTAAATCATCTTGATGACCCTCCAAAAAATAAAGAAATAAAATTATAATAGCAAAACCAAGAACCTAATGACATATTTATTTTTACTGTCGCTTCAGCTTGTTTTCAAAATCTGCCTTTTGGGAAATGCAGTTATAAAGCCCTCTAGGGTGGTTTGTCTTTGTGTATGAGTGGCTGAGTTTACACTTCCCCTACTCCTCAGTGGAACCAAATAGGCACATTACTTCTTGACTTTTTTCTCTTAAATCTGAGCAATTTATGTTTGGGATTAATTTAGTGATGCCAGTCAGTACACATGTAAAGATACAATCTTCTATCTTTAAGGCACAGCACTCAGATCTTGTACAGATTTTTAATTGTATTAAAATACTTCATGTCTGGAGGACTTCTGAAAAATGGCACTCTAGGTAGAAGCACCACGCCGTCCCTCCAGAGCAAAGATCTGAAAAACTAAGCCAAACAGAGAAAACAGGAATCCTGAAACCCTAAACATCAAATGAAGAGATAAAGAACTCAGCCAAACACCAAATGGAGTGAGAAAACTGACAGAGAACGGAGAGCGAGGAGAGATTCATGCAGAAGTCCACTATCAGCTAACGCAGCGTGGATCTGCCATCTTGGACTCCTATCAGAGACAAGCAAATAGGGGATACAAGAAAGCAGCTTCATGGAGCTTCCAGCAGGAGACAAAACAACTGGTAATTTGCGATATAAGCTTTCCCACCCCCCACCCTTCTTCACCCCCACTCGACCTCCTCTGTGTCCTGTGGCCACAGTCTGTTGTCCAGGAAGCACCAGCTCCTTGGATTCCACCCGGCTGCACTGGCCACATCCCTGAGTGCTATTTGTTGGCTGCTGGTGTTGCTTTTTTCCACTTCTTTTGATTTCTTCCTTACCTCGCACCACCTCCACCTCCTTTCACTCAAATACGTTGCTCCGTGCACCATCTTTGCTTCTTCCTAAGGGGCTTCCTGGTCTGGGCTGCAACACTGGTGGGATCCCACGGCTTTTGTTTGTTTGTTTGTTTTGAATTGTTTGCTTGTTTTCTTTTCCTTTTCTCAAGTTGGGAGCCCATTCTGGACGGGCAGGGCTACACGGCTTGGGACCAACCCCCTAAGCTTGTGCAGACCCACAGAGGGACCACTGAGGGCATTTCTGTTTTCGTGGGGTTTTTTTTTCTGTTTTTTTGGGGGGGCTTTTCTTGTTCTTTTTTTTAAATTTGTTTTGTTTTCTTTTCCATCTTTTTCCCTTTTGGTCTTTCTTCATTACTCAGTTTCTCGTCTGTCTATACCTTCCTTCTCTTCCTGTTCCCTGAACACCTGGTGCTGAATACCTCTACACCTTCTAACCAGGCTGTACAGCAACACCTGGGAACAACTTCTCCAGACCTCATGGCCACACCGGTGGGATATTTGGGAGCTTTGCTGTTCTTTTTCCTTTCTAATTTTTATTTATTCATTCTTTTCTTTTTTCTCCCTCTTCTTCCCCTTTTTGTTTTTCTCCATTCCATAGTCTCTCATTTCTTCATTCCAACAACAAGCTCTCCTAGCACTCTTTTTTATTTGTATGTTTTTTGGCTCCTGTTCCTCTCTCCTCTCTTCCATATCCATCTTAGCTCCACACATAACAATCTCCCCCCTCCATCCTGCCTACCTGCACCGTGCGCTTAACATCACACCACCAAGCAGCACAGACATGGCCTACTGGAACCTGCCCTGCATTGATTACTGACTGGGCCTGGTGGCTGTAGTAAGTGCCACAAACAACCCATCCCAGCAACTCCTCTTCAGCTAGACCTTCCCTGCTGTACCATATCTGAGTGACTGACCCTGCCAATTGGAGAAGGAGGTGAAAAGTATCGTACCCACAGAGGAGCAAACAACAGACAATACACAGCCCATCTTCTCAGACATAACCAAATAAAAAGAAAAGGACGAAACAAACAAATCTACAATCAATAAAAGAGAAAAATAAATACTTAATACCCTGAAGACAGCAGACAAATATCAAAACATTTACAAAAACAGGACAGCATGGTTACAGTAGCTGTCCAAACTAAAACACCAGATGACTTTCCAGTGGAAGAAAAGGCACTAGAACTACCTGATAGGGAATTTAAATCTCTAATACTCAGAATTATCCAAGAGTTGAAGCAAAAAGCAGACAAAAATGAGGAAAAAATAGACAAATTCATGGAAAAGGCAGACAAATTCATGGAAAATACAGACAAAAAAAATGTAAGAATTCAGGAAAATAATGCTAAAATAAATTCACAACTAGAAGTTATACAAAAACAACAATTAGAAATCCAAAAGATAAACAATAAGATTTCAGAAATGGACAGTGTCATAGAAGGGCTCAGGAGCAGATTTGAAATGGTGGAAGAAAGGATCAGTGGAATTGAAGACAAACACACGGATAGAACTCTGGTTGAGGAAAACTCAGAAAAAAGAATAAAGAAAAATGAAGAGAGTTATGTGCGATACAATCAAAAGCAAAAATTTGCAAGTGATCAGAGTTCCAGAACAGGGGGAGAAAACAGAAAACACAGAGAGGATCATTGAAGAACTGCTGACAGA
>NW_004444004.1:10368363-10382147 GCF_000243295.1 Trichechus manatus latirostris | reverse complement strand
ATGAATCTGTGAAGCATCTCATAACATGGATGAAACTGGAGGACATTATGCTGAGTGAAATAAGTCAATCACAAAAGGACAAATATTGTATGAGACTTCTATTGTAAAAACCCATGAAAAAGTTTACACACAGAAAGTAGCAATCTTTGCTGGTTACCAGGGATGGGAGGGGTGGGGGGGGAATACTAAATAGGCAATAGATAAATGGTATCTTTGGTGAAGGGTGAGACACTACACAATACTGAGGAAACTAGCACAACTTGTACAAGGAAAGGTCATGGAAGCCCCGTAGACACATCCAAACTCCCTGAGGGACTGAATTGCCTGGCGGAGGGTGAGGGGACCATGGTCTCAGGGAACATCTAGCTCAATTAGCATAACACAGTTTATAAAGACAATGTTCTGCATTCTACCTTGGGAGCAAGGGAGAATGAAGAGAACAGGATACAAGGAAAAGATTAGTCCAAAGGACTAACGGACCACAGCTACCAAGGCCTTCACCAGACTGAGTCCAGTACAGTTAGATGGTGCCTGGCTACCACCACTGACTGCTCTGACTGGGATCACAACAGAAGGTTCTGGACAGAGCTGGAAAAGGATGTAGAACAAAATTCTAACACACACAAAAATGACCAGATTTACTGGCCTATAGGAGACTGGAGAAACCCCGAGAGTATGGCCTCCAGGCACCCTTTTAGCTAAGTGGTGAAGTCACTTCTGAGGTTCACCGTTCAGCTGAGGATTGGTGGACAGCCCCATAAAACAAAACGGGACTAATAAGGCACAGCAGTCCAGGGACAAGGGCTAGAAGGCAGATGGGGACAGGAAAGCTGGTGATAGGGAACCCCAGGTTGAGTAAGGACAATGTTGAAGTGTAGTGAGGTTGTTAACCATTGTCATAGGGCAACATGTGTACTAACTGTTAAATGAGAAACTATTTTGTTCTGTAAACCTTCATCTAAAGTGAGAATAGCAGCAGAATTGGAAGAGTGTAGTCGATGTCACTGAGCTGTGCATGTAGAAATTTTTGAAATGCTATATCTTTGGCTATGTATATTTTCACCAAAAAAAAAAAAAGGTCGAGAAGGCAGAGGGTTGACATGTCGTGGGGTTGTTAACCAATGTCATAAAGCAATATGTGTACTAGTGTTTAATGAGAAACTATTTGTTCTGTAAACCTTCACCTGAAGTACAATATAAAAAAAAAATTCTATGGAGTATAGTCCTACTCTGACGCACATGGGGTCACCATGAGTTGGAATCAACTCGACAGCAACTGGTTGTTGTTGTTCTGTTTTGTTGTTTAACAATGATGGTAGCATTAAGGATTATATTTTCCCAGGGGAAAGGACGAGAAGGCAGGCAGGGACAGGAAAGCTGGTAATGGGGAACCCAAGCTGGAGAAAGGGAGAGTGTTGACTTGTCATGGGGTTGGCCAACCAATGTCACAAAACAATATGTGTATTAATTTTTTAATAAGAAACTAATTTGCTCTGTAAACCTTCATCTAAAGCACAATTTAAAAAAGCAAAAAAATGATATTTTTCTCTTCCCTACAAGATTCAATGATCTGTTTCTCAAACAGGGAAATATGACATTGCAATCTTCTCAGGCCCATCCTTAAATGCATTGTTTTTTTTTTAAACTACCAAAGACTTTCAACGCTATGAAAGGTGTTGTGGAAATAGACAAAGAACATTCAAATAAGAAGAAACAAAGGCATTTATTCAGAGATTGCAATAGCAAGGGAGTCAGTCACCATCACTTGCCTTTGGCAGAGATTCAAAGGCAGGCAGAAGAGTGGGAAAAAGAGTGGAGAAAAGGGGAAGTTGGAGGCAGGCTAACTAGAAGCAAGGCATTTTATGTGACTGGTTAAGGGAACATATTTGGCTTTCTCTGGTTAGTCCTAAATTGGAGCAGAGACAAAAATTAAGGAAGCTGTCAGCTATTAATGAAGTGCTGGCCATTAGGGGCCCATTGCTATAGCGACTGTAGATTGACTTCCTGGACTGGTAAGTGTAGATAGTGGTTTGACTTCCTGAGCTAGATACTGCAGGTTGTGGGTCAGAGTTCTATTTTTATATATGGTCTGGCCATTGTTCATTTGTTCATTCCATCTCTTAGTGTAGATAAGTAGGCTTCCTATTACCAATAAAAAACAATACTAAGAACTTACTTTACATAGAGTTTAATAACTTTTATATAAAGTTCTAGTAACTATTTTATCTCCTTAGGACCACCCAACAAGTCTGTAAGATGAGCAAGACCAGAATTTTTGCCCATTTTATAATCAAATCCACTGCTGTTGAGTCAATTCCAACTTGTAACAACCCTATAAGATAGAGTAGAACTGCCCCATTCGGTTTCTAAGGCAGTAATCTTTATGGAAGCAGACTGCCACGTCTTTCTCCCACAGAGCAGCTGGTGGGTTCGAACCACCAACCTTTCCTGGGTTGCACGAACACTTTGCCCCTAGCCACTAACCTAAAGGTTGACAGTTCAAACCTACCTAGTAGTGCTGTGGAAGAAAGGCCTGGCAATCTGCTTTCATAAAAATTATAGCTAGAAAATTCTATGCAGGAGTTCTACTTTGTAACATATGGGGTTGCCTGTGTTAGGATCAACTTGACGGCCATGGGTTTGGTTTTCGGTTTTAAAGTGCAGATATTAAACGATGTCCTAGACCTGAGATTTTGTTTCCTTTTTAGGATATTTCCAAGTGCTTCTTATGATAAGAAAAGCTTGAAAAATATTGAATTAGATAATCCACGTAAAGTTTTTAGCACAATGATTGAAGCAAACTATGTGCCCAATTAAAGTTAGCTGCTGTCAATTACATATACTGCTTATACCATTTATTTCTAAATTAATGGTCATGTCACTGAGATTCACAAGCTGATGATTCAGGACAAGTTTAAGGGACATACAAAAGCTTACCTAAGGATCTCACTAAGCAATGCTCAGAATCATGGTGGAGACCAAATGATTTAATCAATCATATTCAAACCCCATAAGAACACAGGGTAAAAATCCATGTTTTAAACAATGATGTCATGGAGTCAAAGTCTTTCCTCAATTGTGATGTTATGTTTGGGAATCTATCCTAGGAGAAAAAAATCGAAAATATAGGAAAAGTTTTACGTACAATAATGCTTATTATATTTTTTTATAACAGCAAAGTGTTTGGGAAAAGCTAAATACATAAAATAAAAAAATAGAGAAATGGATCATTATGTAGTCATTGAAAATACTATTAAAAAGAATATACAACATAGGGAAATTATTACTATGTCATAATTCTATAAAAATCTCTATATAAAATTATACTCCTGTTGTAACCTCATTTATGTATAAGATTTAAAGAAAAAGAAAGAAGTATGCCAAAATACTAATTGTGATTATTTATTGAATTTTAGAATGTGGATGGCTTTCATCTTTTATACTTTTAAAATTTTTTCCAAATTTCCCACAAAGCATAAAAAAAAAAGAAGTTGCAGTCAAGTGAACTCTGACTCATGGAGACCCCAAGTGTGTCAGAGTAGAACTGTGCTCCATAGGGTTTTCAATGGCTGACTTTTTTGGAAGTAATTGCCAGGTCTTTCTTCCAAGGCTTCTCTGGGTGGACTCAAACCTTCAACCTTTTGGTTAGCAGCCCAGTGCACTAACCATGTGCACCACCCAGAGACTACCCACAAAGTATAGAGGAAAAATAAATGTTATTTCTTAGATAAGCGAATAAGGTGAGTTGTCGTCCTGTTTCCTGTCACTAATATGGACTTAGCATGCTCTGTCTTCATGATACCCAACAGCTAGGTAAGTGATTCTCCCAGTTCTGTGACTCTGGAGCACATTTGCTGTAAGTATTAACCAAGGCAACCTCTTTGGGCTTTACTGAGGAGTCACAGGGTTCAAAATAAAACATGGCTCTGGTCTGAGTATTGCAAGGAGAATATTGCATGGACTATTCAGAGACTGAAATAACCTTTTTAATTTTTATTTTTTATACAGCTATCTGATGATGTTCAGATCTGCATCAATCAACTGAATTTTGGAGCTGTTGTGCTAAACACACAGATGGTCTCTCAGTTGTCTGCCTTCCTGATTGCTCCCAATTAAAATCTGCTTCTACTAAGGCCAAAAGCAAAGCTGGTAAACTGCTGCCTACCCTACTGGGATAAAAAGAGTTAGAAGCTGTGATGATGTCCTATGCACACTAGTGCTCTTCAGTCAGTGCTATCTACCTCCAAAGTAAGTAAATTGAATGGAACCAAATACAGCCATTGCAAGAAATTGCCTTCAGCTGATATTTTACATTGCTCTGTCGTGTCTTCAAGGTCTGTAAATAAGGTTAATGCAAATCTTAAGGCCAAGTTCAGAAGGGTGCCAGTTCATCAAAGAGCTCCCAGAGAAACCTAGGCAAACAGAAACTAGCACAGTTCAATCTGCATTACTATCTAGCTTCATTCCACACTTCCTCAGTATTGGTCTCCTTAAATCTGAGAAGGACACTCCTTCTTTTCTATATCTTTGCTGGATCTTCTGGAGAAAAAAAATGTCAGCCTCCGGAGAATCAATTTAAGCAATATGGCTGTATGTGTGTAGAGGTAGTGAGGCCAGAAGAAAATTAGGTGCTTAGATTTAGCTGGTGCATCTAGGCAAAGATGAAAAGAAATAATTGGATCTTAAGCAAAGGGAAGAGTGGGTGATGAATGAGTAAAGAGAAACGGAGCAGAGAATGGGGGAAAAATGGTATATAGAGTGGCTTAGCAATACTTAGCAGAGCACCTTGAAAAGGGTCATATGGATCTGGAGAAGGCTGCTGCTCAGGGATGTGAGGATTTTCGACCATTCTAATTTACTCCATCCAGTGTTGCTGAAAAAGGAATACAATTCCAGGCAAGTTGTAGATGTAGGATAGATAAAAGGATAAAACAAGGGTGACAAAACAAGGATGAGAAATGGAACTTCTCACTGAAGCAGAGAAGGATTTTGGATGAAAATAGGTTGGAATTGGGTTGTTCACATTACCTGAAGTGTTTTTCTTGAGAGATAGCTAAGGCATGATTACAACTGGCTGACATAATTTGCCTGCCTTCAAAAAGCTGGCAACCCAAAGGACTTTAGTTTACCTGTAGCAAAATAGTTTTGCTGCACTCACTCCAGTAGCCAGTATATGATATTTTTCATGACACACTGCTGAGGAGAGAAGTCAGATCTGAAAGAATCTTCTGATGGTTGCAGTAGGAGTGAACATGGCATAGGCAGGCAGCTGGGACACTTTACCATTTAGCATGGATCAGGGGCTAGGAGGAGCAGAACCTTAGATCTTACCTTGAGCAGAGTATTTATAGTAAACCTGTAAAAGCTGGAACCCGTGTAAGGCGGAAACCTGTCCAAGAAGGAAAACTAAAATATTTTCCACTAAAATGAGTGATAGAAAAGTGGTAAGACTGCACCCTGTCAAAGGCAAAAAACTTGCGAGACCCGGAAAAACAAGGCAGTCCCGTCAAGTTCTGGCTCTCACAGGTTTCACTTTATAATGTTCTCTGCTATAGAACATAACCCATAATTTGATGCTATAATATGGAATTCCATGAGTAGATGAATTCACACCATACTGACAAAAATAAAGCCTCAATAAGTATTCAGAGAAATTAGTTAAATTAAACCTAAGCCTGGGATTCGTACTTTTCTATTTTTGTTTCTATTTTGGGAAACAAGAATATGCTACTCTGCTTCTAATAAGCTGTGTGATTTGGAGCACAGCACTTAACTTCTCTACATCTCAGTTTCCTCATTTATAAAATGAGAGGATATGAATAGATGATGTCATTGTAAGATTCTATGAATTAGCATATAGATCATATAAATGAGTAAACAGCAAAATGGTATGCTGATTCTTCTTTTATGTAGACTGATGACAAATCTCACTAAAACTGAGAGTTTGCAGTCAGTCTGGCTCTTGTTTTCAAGTTTACAACCTGTGAAAGGACACTGTCATCCATCGTCAGACCTTTACCTGCATCTCCAGTTCCATCTCAGGCCACTTCCAAACATGGACTTGATGTTCAGTCCTATACATCTAACTATAGGACAGCAGATACAATGTACTAATTGCGGGGGAAGGGGAGACTACCCTAAAATGTATGTCGTGAAGTGACAGGAAAAATATGGGATCCCTGTGGCAGCTCACCCCCAAGAAAAAGAGGAAGAAGGGGATTGGGCCACATACACATAGCTTCTCCTGCGTGGTCGTCTGGAATGAAGGTGGGGCCAGTTAAGGGTCTTAGCCTTGGATCTTCTCTTGTCAATGAATAGGCACGAGTTTTCAGCAACATGCCTCCTGTTTGTCCTCATATCTCATCTTTTGTCACTAAGTGCTTCTTTCCAGGTCTGTTTGCCCCTATTCTTTAAAACTACAAATCCCTGTTAATAAAGGGAATTGTTTGCCAAGCCAGATAGTAGGGAGAGAGCAGAAGCATAATTAAGCCTTTTTTTAATTTATTATTCCGGATCCTGCATTGGGCAGGAAGGGTGCATTCCAGCAGCCTTGCACTGGAAATAATTTGCATTAGCAACTGGGAGATGACGTACAGAGACACATGGTCACAAAGCAGTTCAGTTCTGAGTCGGTTTTGAATCCAGACTTTAGACATTTTTTTCAAATGAGTTGAGTGGTTATTTAATCAGTGCCTTTCTGGTATAGAATACACCTAGTAGACTGGTGGCCGTGATTATGCTTGGTTCTGGAAGGGACCTTATGGACTGTCTAGTTCAACATTCTCAGTTGTCATAATAGGGATCTATCTTGTTAATCACTGTTTCTCTAGAATCAAGTACAGTTCCTGGCATGTGGTTTAATTTGCAAGTGAGGAAACTGGCTCCTACGATGATTAGCTTTAAAACTAGCTAAGAGTAGAACTGGGGCCAAAACCCAGGTCACCAGCTACCCAATCTTGCCACGCCTCCTTTCTAGTTAAGTAATCAAGCTAAATGCAAGGAACCATCGTTAGCTTAAAATCAAGAATGTCACAATTTCTTAATGCCTTTTTCCTTGTGTAATTTTAAATCATTATAAGCACCAATGACTTAGAATGCAAGTCATAGTTTGGATATGGGCATAAATTAAGATAATGCTGTTACTCCTGCCTTATGGTTAGGAGTATAGCTCTGGAGGCAGGAGTAACAGGTACAAATCTGGGTTTGGCCACATAATAAGTCCTGTGACCTTGGGCAAATTACTTAACCACTCAGTGACTTAATTTCTGCATCTGCATGATAGAATAATAGTAGCTACCTCATAGGGTTGGTCTAAGGATTAAAATAATGAATACATGTAAAGTGCCTAGAACAATGTACAGTACACAATAAATGTAAGCTAGTATTGTTGATCTTGCTATTATAGTCATTGGTAATTCAATCTATAGGTCTTTGGTGACTGCACATTTGTCCTTCTTCTCTACTTGAAGTGTGAGGAGTACAATGACTCAAATGGGCAATCTCAGATTCATTTCTGTCCTAAGGGCTAGAAGATGATACTTCAGTACTGAGGTTACAGGAGTCCAGATGCTAGCCGAGATATCTCAAGCAGCTTCTCTTTAGATTATTTGTATGAATCTGGCCTCAGGAATCTGGCCTCAGGAAGACATAACTAACTAGACCCTGGCTAGTTTATAAAAATCCTGTGTCTTCTTCATTGCTGACAAAACTCAGAAGGAGAAGGAAATTCACAACTTCTTTGAGTTTGATGGTAGAGGCAGAGAATGTGTCTGGATGTCTACTTTGTGTCAGTCAACAATACCCAAAAGTAGGACTTGTTGACATAACTTTGGCTGGTGCTGAATGTTAAACTCAGGTGGATGAGAATTTAGCTTTCCTTTCCCTGGCTAGGGGATAGAAACAGCCGAGAAAACTGTAGGAGGTGGAGAGATTACAGCAGAGTTCGGGACACATGCCTATAAAACAATGGGAAGCAACGGAATTTAGAATCAAGAGAGGACACCCTGTATTTATATCTGAATGCCTCAGGTCTAAGTGGAAGAAATCTCATGTAAAGTCAACCTGATCTTTTCCATGGAAGTTCCCACAGATATGGAAGAATCTCAGGAAGGCTTTGAAATAATACCAGCTAAGGCTATCATAATTGAAAACTAGGGAAGAAGGTAGTTTTCCTCTACTTAGGAGTTCTGGTGGCACAGTGGTTAAAGCCCTCTACTGCTAACCAAAATGTTGGTGGTTCAAATCCAAAAGCCGCTCCGTGAGAGAAAGATGTGGCAGTCTGCTTCCGTAAAGATTACAGCTTTGGAACCCTATGGGGGCAGCTCTACTCTGTCCTATCAGGTCGCTATGAGTTAGAATCAGCTCAGTGGCGCTAGATTTGGTTTGGGTTGCTCTACTTAAAAATAGCCCTGAGTACATCTAAGTTTCAACACCTGATCCCGCTGCTATGTCATCACTGTGTTGAGAGGGAATTACTTCCTGGAGGGAGGTTATGGCTCACTTATCATATTCTTGTAGTTATGACAAAATTTCCTGCTCAGACCCAGCTATTCTTCTCTGAAATGAAGAGAGAAACTTCTCAGAAGATAATAAGATTAGGGGATGATTACAATTTATTGGTATCATCATTGCCCTTTTGAAAGGGCAGACTGACTGACCTTTTCAATGCAACAACTATGGCTGTAAAATGCTATAGCCTTTTTTTTCTTCTGATGATTACATCTATTTATCTTTGCTCCCAGGCATCATAAAATGAATGCTTTTTAAAGACCCTGAATACAAGACGGTTATGTGGACATGGTGGGTGGAATCAGCCACAATGACGTTTTTCTTACAACTAACCACCGTTTTTATTTGAATTTTTATAATTTATTTTGTTTTTATTGTTATTGTTGAGAATACACACTGCAGAATGTACACCAATTTAACAATGTCTACATGTTCAATTCAGTTGTATTGACTACATTCTTCAAGTTCTGCAATCATTCTCATCCTCCTTTTCCGAGCTCTTCCATCCCCAAGTGCTATACCTTTTCCTAGACAGCTGTCTCCAAGAGTCTTATCTAAGCAGTCATAGAGCCATAGAGGTACCTGACTCTGGTTGTAAGAACATCAGACAGAGAAGAAATAATGGCTCAAGTTTTGGTTCTTCTACTTAATAGCTTAAGCAGATTATTTTCTTTTTTCTGCTTCCTCAAAATGAAAGAGTAGTTTTGTATGATTGCTAACGTACCATACAGTCTCTTATAAGATGGTGGATCCCTACTAAAACATTGGTAATTACATCCATTGGTATTTGCATTTTTAAAAAGGATATTAAGATAGTGAAGTCTTCAGAACCTTGTGCTAGAATTAGGGAAAGAGATTTGGGTGTAAGAGTACCTCTTAAGCACCTATCATATCACTGTATTTAGAAAGCCACTTAAATGGAAATGGAGAGACAACATAGGGTAATAAAAAACACATGGGGTTTAGAGTGAGAAGGCCTGGATTTAGATCCTGGCTCATCATTACCCCGCCTAATTTGGGGGAGGAAGCCCTGGTGGTGTAGTGGTTAAGTGCTACAGCTGCTAACCAAAAGGTCAGCAGTTTGAATCCACCAGGTGCGCCTTGGAAGCTCTATGGGGCAGTTCTACTCTGTCCTATAGGGTCATTATGAGTCGGAATCAGCTCGACGGCAATGGATTTCGTTTTGGGGGATTAATCTGGTGGAGGAGCCCTGGTGGCACAGTGGTTAAGAGTTATGGCTGCTAACCAAAAGGCCAGCAATTCAAATCCACTAGCTGCTCCTTGGTAAACCCTCTAGGGCAGTTCTACCCTGTCCTATAGGGCCACTATGAGTTGGAATTGACTCGATGGCAATGGGTTTGGTTTGGTTTTTTGGAATCTGGTGGAGCAGAGCCCTTGTTGCTTACTGGTTAAGAGCTTGGCTGCTAACTAAAAGGTCAGCAGTTCGAATCCACTAGCCACTCCTTGGAAACCCTATAGGGTAGTTCTACTCTGTCCTATAGGGCCACTACGAGTTGGAATTAACTTGACGGCATCAGGTTTGGTTTTGGTTTAATCTGGTAGAGCAGTGATTAGCACTTGGCTGCTAACTGAAAGGTCAACAGTTTGAACCCACCAGCCGCTCCACCAGAGAAGTGATAGTCTGCTTCCATAAAGATTTACAGCCTTGGAGACCCTATGAGGTGGTTCTACTCTGTCCTGTAGGGTCGTTATGAGTCGGAATCAACTTGACAGCAATGGTTTCTTGGAATTTATAAGAAGAATCAACAACAGTAATACTAATATTGGGGATCAAATTAACTAAAGCATAAGAAAGCAGGGAGTCTTCTGCTTCTGTTTATGATAAAGTGACTAGTACCAAATTTGCCCTCCTGCTATCAAAAAATAAAAATAAACTATAAATTGGGCAATAGGCAGTGAGGACTTTGATCACTGATAAGAGAAACATACAAGGTGAACCCCATATTCATTACAGCTCTCTGCTTTGGGACAATTTCCAGAACAAGGAAAAGGGAAGTAGAACCTTACTGAGCTACGGGGACGGAGACTGGAGTTCAGGGCAGGATACTGGAGAGGAGGGAGCAGGGCAGCAGAATCCCACAAAAGACTACTGAGGGTTTCTCGTAAGTCATTTGCCAAGGGTTATGCTACACAGGTGCAGGATGGGACTCTGTGAGACTTAGCAGCAAGAGACTGTTATGGGGTTGAGAAAAACATTAGAGTCCCTGCACAGTCATAGAGGAGAGACCTCAATGAAATCCCCAGTATTCAGCTAAGACAACAGAAAGTATATGCATTAGAAGGACCATATTGTAGGGTAAGAACTACTCTAGACTTACCCTAACGAAGTCTATAGCCACGCCTCCACAGAATCAAGAAGAGGTGCCAGTAAAGTAACTGACTCCCAGAACAAAACTCAATGTTATTTAAAGGAAGACAATATATGAGATATAGCCCTTACTACATATCATTCAAAATATCTAGCAAAACATTGAAATTTTTTGCAAATGCAAAGAAGGAAATATGACCCTAAGAGATAAAAGCAATCAATGAAAGGAGATCCCTGAATGCCCACATTTTTTGAATTAGCAAACAAGGATTTTAAAGCAGCATTTGGACATCGATTCAAAGATATAAAGGAAAATATGGTTCTAATGAGAGAAAAGATTGAAAAATCTCAACAGATAAATGAAAACAATATAGAAGACTCAAATTAAAATTCTAGAAATTAAAAGTAAAATTCATTGGAAGGGCTTAACAGCAGACTAGAGATATCAAAAGAAGGGATTAGTGATTTGAAGACAAATTCATAGAAATTATCCAATCTGAAAAACATAAAAATGTTGAAAAAAAATTAACAGCGCCTCAGTGACGTGTAACATAATATAAAGTACTCAAATATATGTAAGTGGAGTTCCAGAAGGCAAGAAAAAGAACGAATGAAGCATACAAATATCTGGAAGAATTAATGTTCAAAATTTTCCAAATTGTGTGAAAAACAACAACCTACAAATCCAGGAGCTCAGCAAAATCCAGGCAGGTCAATTATAAAGAAAAGCACACCTAGGCACATAATAGGCAAAGAGTGGAAAACCAAAGATAGAAAACGTTAAAAGGAGCAGGCTAATAATGACAGATAACACACAAGGAATAACATCATACAAGGTAATTATAAAAAAAAAAGTAATTTTTTTCTATCTACTAGCAATAAACATTTGGAAAATAAAATATAATTACCATTTCTTATGCATAAAAACACTCAGAAATAAATTTAACAAAATATGTACTAGATCTATACACTGAAAACTACAAAATGTTCCTGAAAGAAATTAAAGAACATCTAAATAAATGGAGAGATATGCCATCCTCAGGATAGAAAGACTTTCAATTTTTTGTACAATTTTATAAAAATGTCAATTCATCCCAAATTGATCTATAGATTCGATGCAATTGCATTAAAAATTTCAGTAGACTTCTTTGTAGAAACTGACATGATTTTAACATTTATATGGAAATACAAAAAAGCTAAAATTGCCAAAATAAACTTAAAAGGAAGGGCAAAGTTGGAAGGTTTATGCTACTTGATATCAAGACTTACTATGCTGTTGTTGGGTGCTGTCGAGTAGATTCTGACTCATATTGACACCATGTGACAGACTAACACTGCCCCACAGGGTTTTCTTGGCTGTAATCGTAAAGAAGCAAATCTCCAGGTCTGCAGCGGAGCTGCTCGGTGAGATCGAACCACCAACATTTTGGTTAGCAGTAGCGCCCTTAACTGTTGTGCCACCAGGGCTCCTTAGACTTCCTGTAATAATTAAGACAAGTGTGGTATTGGTGTAAAGATATTCAATTAGATTAATGTAATAGAGTTCAAAAATAGATCCACTCACGAATGCTCAAGTGCCAAAGTAATTCAATGTAGAAATGATGGTCTTTTCAACACATTTGACTGGATCAATTGGATATCCAAACAGGAAAAAAAAAAATTTTACTTCACACCATACAGATAAATTAAATTGAAATGGATTATAGGCCTAAACATAAAAGCTAAAGTTATAAAATTTCTAGAAGAATACATAAATGAAAAATCTTTGCCACCTTGATTTCCTAGTACACAAGGCACACTAATCATAAAAGAAAAAAATGCTAAATTGGAGTTCAGTGAAATTAAAAACTTTTGCTCCTCAAAAGACACTAACAAGAAAATTAAAATGCAAGTCACAGACTGGAAGAAAATACAGGCAGTCCCCAGATTACGAACGAGTTCCGTTCCTAAGTCTGTCTTTAAGTCAAATTTGTACGTAAGTATGGTTCATATCTAACGTCAGTTAGTAGAATGTTTGTCTTAGTATATAGTATGTAGTGTACGTTTCTATGCATAAAAACTGTAAAGAAACACTTCCAGATACACTAAACCACATTTAACATAATAATACAATAATAATAATAATGTTTTGATGCCAGTCGCAAAGCAGTGCCCGTTTGTTATTATGAACCATTGCATGTATCTCAAATTTTTAATAGGCTTTACAGGGCTTGGTTTGTAACTCCAGGTTGTATGTAAGTTAGACATTCGTAACCTGGGAACTGACTGTATTCACAATACAGAATATACAATGGACTTTCACAACTCAATATTAAAAAGACAAGCAACTCACCAAAATTGGGGGTGGTGGAAAATGTTTTTGAACACTTTACAAAAGCAGATATTCAGGTGGTGGTTATTCAAGTATACAGGCAGTCCCTGGGGTATGAGCGAGATCTGTTCCTGAGTGTGTCTTTAAGTCAAATTTGTAGGTGAGTTGGAACAGGTGCATATGGTTCTTATTTAGCCTTACTTTAGTGCAAGAAAAGGCTCGAAGCCTTTTCAATGATTTAAAACCTGCACTTGCAGCAAGTGAAGGTAATGATTGTGATGAAGAATTTGTTGCCAGTAAGGGTTGGTTCAATTATTTCAAAGTAAGGGCAAATTTACATAACAGTAAAGGGAAGATCAAAGACTATGGCCTTCAGTATGGATTGCACCTCAACATAAAGAAAACAAAAATCCTCACAAGTGGACCAATAAAGAATATCATGATAAACGAAGACTGAAGTTGCTAAGGATTTCATTTTGCTTGGAGCCATAATCAATGCCCATGGGAGCAGCAGTCAAGAAATCAAACGACACACTGCATTGGGCAAATCTGCTGCAAAAGACCTCTTTAAAGTGTTGAAAAGCAAAGATGTCACCTTGAAGACTAAGGTGCACCTGACCCAAGCCATGGTGTTTT
>NW_004444004.1:10338275-10368263 GCF_000243295.1 Trichechus manatus latirostris | reverse complement strand
GCATTGGGCAAATCTGCTGCAAAAGACCTCTTTAAAGTGTTGAAAAGCAAAGATGTCACCTTGAAGACTAAGGTGCGCCTGACCCAAGCCATAGTATTTTTAATCTCCTCATATGCATGCGAAAGCTGGCCAATGAATAAGTAAGATCAAAGAAGAATTGACGCCTTTGAATTGTGGTGTTAGGGAAGAATAGTGAATATACCATGGACTGCCAAAAGAAAGAACAAATCTGTCTTGGAAGAAGTACAGCCAGAATGCTCTTAGAAGCCAGGATGGCGATACTTCATCTCACATACTTCGGACATGTTATCAGTAGGGACCAATCCCTGGAGAAAGACATCATGCTTGGTAAAGTGGAGGGTCAGTGAAAAACAGGAGGACCCTCAATGAGATGGATTGACACAGTGGCTGCAACAATGAGCTCAAGCATGACAATGATTGTGAGGATGGTGTCGAACTGGGCAGTGTTTCGTTCTGTTGTACACATGGTTGCTATGAGTCAGAACCAACTCAATGGCACCTAACAACAACAACAAAGGGCAAGTAGGAGTTATCTGTAAGTCAGGCGTTCGTAACCTGGGGATTTACTACATACATTTGTCAAAACTCATTGAACTGTACACTTAAGATGTTTGCATTTCATTTTATGTAAATTTTACTGCAAAAAAAACTTTATTTTAAAAATAAAGCAGAGCACTCTAGCTTTGAGAAATTTATACTCTCCTCTTTCCTCTTAGAAGCAGTATGAGTACATTTTCAGATTGAAAGGAGAGGACTTTATCTGTAAACCAATGTTTGCTTTTACTTCCAAGCCAGGATGAAGCAGTATGCCCTCAAGGTACTTTACGGGTGGGGTGAGTGTGTGTCAGTCAGACAAGGAGCAAAGGATAAAAGAATATTAAGGAAGCAGACGGAGAAAAATAAAAAAAGACCAGAGTGGGGTAATAAAGATTTGAAGAGGGAATGTTATAGGTAGGGCTAAGACCTGGAAAGGGGTGTGCCTGTGCATCATTTATTATGAAGATAATCTGAGGGTGTGGATAGATCAGGAGGAAGTAGCTTGTACTGATGAAGAGACTTTGCTGTAGAGTGCCTTGGAGATAAAGTCTGGAGCCGTCACAACTGATGTGAACACAATAACCTGGCCCTGAGGCCAACTGAATTTGTCTGAATCCTTTAAATAGGTTCCTGTAGTGCAAGGGTCCCTTAGTCAACACCTGTATATCTCTCTGGGAGGTAAATTACGATGCATTTACTAACTCAGGGCATGAGATGAATCCTACTGATATACCTGGCCTAGTTGAGAAAATAGGGCTGCTGTCTGAACATGATGTTCAGAAACAGAAAATGCAGAGTCCTTTCCCCTCTTGACCAGTGGCTCCTGCTTTGACCCAGTGTGAAACACAAGCCTCCCTAGTTGGAGCATCCCTAGCCTAAACAAATAAAGAGCTAGTCACTCTCTGATTATTCCAGCTCATTCATCCTATCTTGTAAATGATACGTCCTCTTCCTTCCCAGATCTCTGCCGCACTCTCTGGTTAGTTCCTTGATCCCAACACCTGCATCAGATGAAAAGAAAGACATCAAAACCATATTGGCCACTTCTGAGATATTTCTTTATAGTGTCTCCAAAGGATCTTGGAAGGGGGGATTGAAATGGGATCTTGGGAGAAGGAAAGAGATTGAAACATCTGGCTCAAGTGAGATTTGGGGCCTTTCTGACTTTCCGCTACACTCAAACTCCCTGGTCTCTATTTCTATATATAATTAGCAATTGCACTGAATGAGTTATTTTTTCGTTTTTCTTTTTTTCCAAGCTATTACTGAAGATGCTTGACAGTATAATAGGAGCAGTGTAAGCCACAGGAAAGAGCATCAGCAGGAGCCAGACAGACTTGGGTTCAAATTCTGTCTCTGCTAATCTGCCACTCACACTGGCTGTGTGGCCTAAAATAAGTCAATTAAGGTCTCTTAACCTCAGTTTTCTCATCTCTAATATGGGGGAAAAAATACCTGTCTCAAAGTGTTGTTATTACTAATAAATGAGGTAATATTTATTAAGTACATGAAACGGTTGCCTGCCATAAGGTAAGCACTTGATATTGTGAGCTATTTTTATTTATTGTAAGTTCTCACCCTTCTTGACTACTTGGGAGCATTTTATCCTATTGACCATTCTTTTCCTGAAATGCCACACACTCCTCTCTCATCTAAATAACTTATCCCCATGAATTGCACGTACGAAGAATTCAACCAATGGTCCTTCCTCTTCTTCTTCTTCATCTGCTTGTTGTTTTTGTTGTTGTTACTGTATTGGATTTCCGAGCATGTGGTACAAAACAACAGGCATTAAGATGTCAGTGGCTCAGAGATACCACCTCCTCTGACCATGCTTTGTTTAAAATGAGGATTTGGAAATCTCAAATATTTCTTTGAGTATCAAGTCAAAGACCCAGAGTCTTAACCCAGTCTAGACCCCAAATCAGACTTTCTCTGTGCTTGGACTGCATAACTGTTTGAGCTCTGGTGAATGATCCGCAAGAGAAAGGCCCCATCCCTGATTTCTATCTCAGTGAGTTTTCACGGTAATCCTGGTTAATCTCTCTCATGGAGACTCACATCTCTTCACTGAAGTCTCACTTTGCTTTACCTAATCCTGTCTTGACTTGCTCCTTCCGTCTCAAGGATACCCCTACATACTTCATCCTTAGCATCTGTCTTCTTCCTCAGCAACAGATATAGCTCTCTCCATGTCAAATCATGTTTTTCATCCCTTTTAAATTGTCCTTATATAACATCTTTCCCATCCAAATCTTACCATGGCCTGTTCAAGTCTCTTGCGGATTCTAGATTGTGCTAGGTGCCAGAAAGATTGTCGCAGGTAAAAAGTCTAAGAAATCCTTGTCTGCAAAATGCTTATGATTTCTTTAGGGAAATGTGATAAACATAAAAAATAAATTTCGTAGACAAGCGCTGATTCAGTATCTTCTGTAAACAGAATACTTTACTGGGCTTCAGAGATTCAGAGTATTCGAGGAGCTCTGGTTGCCTGCTTTCTGGGTAGGGAGACAGAAAGGGCGCGGGAACAAAATCAAAGCAACAGGAAAACAGAAAAGTATTGCTATGTATCAGAGTGTAGGAACAATCACCTAGCGTAATTGGGGAAGATTTCGTGGAGGAAGTGAAACTTGACCTGAACTTGAAGGAGGGTATAGGTTAGGGAAATGGCAAAGAGGTGGGCGTGTAGGGCATTCCAGACAGGCGAGCAGTGTGAACAAAGGTGTGGTGTCAGGAATGTTTGTAGGTGGTTTGGAAACAATGAGTACTCTGTTGAGCAGCAATTGAGAGGTAACATTTTAGATGACCTTGAATGCAAATCTAAGAAACTCCTATTTGATCCTGTGGCTGTGTTTCACAGAGCCCTAGGACTCCCCAGAGAGGACCTCACTTTTGAAAACAAAGAGAATTTGATGGGAGTGGAGAGGGAGGAAGGATCGAGTGGAGAGGCTGAGCGGGCAGAGATCTGGGCCTTCCATTCCCCCTTCAACCAAATTGATCCTATTTTTGCTGTTTGATATGTCGAGGAGTCATGCAAAGTTTTATTTTGAAGACTGTCTTCTGCTGCTTAAAAAAAATTGAAAATCCCTGCTGTAAAAAATAAAAAGCCATTAGACTTTTGAGCATAAACCCATTAAAACCCATTGCCGTTGAGTTGATTTCGACTCATAGCGACCCTATAGGATAGAGTAGAACTGCCCCATAGGGTTTCCAGGGAGCGGCTGGTGGATTCAAACTACCGACCTCTTGCTTAGCAGCCTTAATGCTTAACCACTGTGCAACCAGGGCTCCGTTAGACTTTTGAGCATAGAATATCAGAATTAACACCCTACAGAGTTTATCTTACCCAGTATGCAACCAAAGCAGGAATCTTATTAAATATCTCTACCATTCTTTCTTTAAAAACTCTTTCTGTGATAGAGAAACCACAACTTCATATGATAATACATTCTACTATTGGATACCTCTAACTCAGGAGATACTATCATGGAATCCACAGATCCCTTAGAGGTACCATGAACTTGAATGGGAAAATATATATATATATCTTTATTTTCCCTAACCTCTGACTGAAGTTTACCATTTCTTCTATTATGAATGTAGATAACAAACCCTAGTAGTATTACCAATAAAATACACAGATATTTTCATATCCCCTTAAAATTGTTGCAAATATCTTCAATTTTTAAAAGATTTTAGTAACCATATTTCAGCATAATTAATTCCCTGTGTAATCATATACTTTATTTTATGCACTTAAAAATATTATTCTGAGAATTTCCAAAAACGTTCAAGGCACAAAACAGTGTTATGGAACCCTACATTCTGTCAGAAGTTGTTTTCTATTGATCCAGAATATATCTTCCTCTAACATCTTCCCATTGTGCCTCTCTATATGATTCCCATATTTCCCGTCTATAGCTACATAGAATAAATCTAATGCTATTTCCATCTGACAGTCTATAAAACAGGCTTTTCTTCTAGAACTAATCATCCCAAGTTTCTTCATCTGTCCCTCAAAAAACGTGGCAGGGGCTCTCCTGACCATTCTGACCAGCCTCTACAGCATGCTTCACTTGACCCATCTTTTTCATGTCTTCTTCTAAAAGCAGGGTAGCTGTACCTGTAGAACATGTAGAAAGGGATGTTTTTAAAGGCAGGGCTCAGGAGTCTGTCTCAACAATCTCATCCCCAAGTTTGTAATAACCTGGGTTCATAAACTAAGATATAATCAATATGATTATTTACTCTTTCCGATTATGAACACCAAAGGACCCAGGAGAGATGAGTCTATCTAAGGCAGTATACTAAAGTGGTTATGGGGTTATGCGGGTCTGGGTTTGTATTCTATTTCTACTGCCTACTAGCTGGGTGACAGCAAAAATTACAATCTCTGAAAGTCAGTTTACTCATCTATAAAAGGGATGCAATAATAGTACCTATTGCATAAAGTTGTTTTGCTTAAATGAAGCAATGCAGGTAAAGGAAATGTAGGTAAAGAGCTCAGCGCAGTGTCTGGTGTATGACTGTTAATGTCAATTAAAATAAGATAAGATAAGCATTAACCCTCTCATCCTCCTTATCTCATCTGGCCTGGGTACCTGCTCATAATCTCCATTCCTCTTTCTGGATCCAAAATTTGAATGTGTTCCCCACCCAGTCTCACTGCTCTCCTTGCATGGCTTGGCAAAGGCCCATCTACTCTCAGGCTCACTCCGCCTTGAATCTCTGCAGGGAATTGAAAGAAACAAGCCAGTAAGACTGACAATGATTTCTAACTAAAGTTTCCATGGAACTGTGTTCCCAGTGATTATCAGCCTTAAGAGATTGAGGTTATATTTCAAATAATTCTGCTTGCTTTGTCAATATATAATCTTACTTTCAAATCTACTTATTGGACCTATTTATTGGTCTATCTTTCCCCTCCCCTGCATGGAAGAGGTGCTAGGAACATAATCAAAAGGAAGTTAAAGGAGGAAGTAGGAGAAGACCTCTTAGAAATATGAAATGGGGCAGATAAGATAAACTATATGAACATGTTTTCAACCTGTATCACTTCTAGGTAACAGATTTCTTAAGCTCAAAGTATACCCTTTTATTTGCTCTAAAACTTCCTTCAGGCTTGGTCAGATGTTTTTCTTGTTATAGGGTCCAAAGGTTTGCTGGGAAATTCTTGGGATTTTCCCGTATGTTTGATGGACTTCGATTATTTCTACTACAGGCTTTGCTTTCCCAAACAGAGCAATCACAATCATTTTATTCTCTCCTCATGTACCATATCTCCTACAACGACTAACACAGTGCTGAAGGCATCTTCCACGTTCAGTATAAAGTTTTAATATACCCTATGAGCAATCAGCCAAGAATTGAATGCCTCCTCTGGACTAAGGCTTTGTTAGATGTTGAGGTGAGGGTGGGGTGGGAATAGCATGGATGGCAAATGATAAGTATGTGAGAGTCCCTAGGTGGCGTAATGGTTAAGAGCTACGGCTGCTAACCAGAAGGTCAACAGTTTGAGTCCACCAGGCACTCCTTAGAAACCCAATGGGGTAGTTCTATTCTGTCCTTTAGGGTCTCTATGAGTTGGAATTGACTCAACAGCAATGGGTTTGGTTATTTGGAACCTACGAAATGCTTATAGTTTCATTAGAGAAAGAAATAAGGCAAACAGGAAAAATAAGTATTATGTATACTATAGGCAATCCCCTTTACAATTTGAGCTGTCTGTGCATTTTCTCTTCAAGTCCTAAACATAAATTGAGTTCTAATTAAAGTTGGTATTCTTCCATCACTTTCTATCCAGGTTCCTTGCTCTCTTTTTTCTTGCTCTCGCTTTTGCTCTCTGTCTCTCCTCTTTCTCCTAACCTCAACTCATTTGAGGTTTGTTGTTTTATCTAGTTTGTCATGTTATCTGTCTTAAATAACCTGTGGTGCATGTACCCCAAAATTATTCTTATTCTCTTATCATTCCTATTGAAACACACATCCCCCTCAGTGTGAAAAACTCAATGAGCTCGTACAAAAAAAAACAACATTGCAGTATTTGTAATTTTACTATGCTGTATTTTTAGGAGGCATTTGTCATTTTGATAGCTTTATTATTTCAAACAAATGTATCCGATAGTTTTGAAGAAGACTTACTGGTGTCTTTCAAATCCCACTCTCAAGGGACTCCTTTCTCAGGTAAGATTAAGGCAATTCCCTCTTTCTAGATTGTGTCTTACTTAAAGACTATTAGCCCGGGTTACCTTTAGTTTGCCATATGGGGTTGCATCACTGAGTACAATGTAAGACTGTGCTAACCTAGGCATTTATCCCATAAAATTTTGGACCCATTAGATGCTCAATGAATGATTGTTAAATGTAGAATAAATGATATAATCTGTTATGTATGAACAAAATAAGCCTTTAGCAAATGCTACTAAGAGAATACAGAAGCAGAAGGGTGAACGAAGGGGAGTCTTGAAAGCTGTATGTTAACCAGTGAAGTTCAAGAGGCATTTGGAATGTCTCTTCTAGTCACCAAGGGACATTTTCTTGAAGAAGGTAGGCCTCTCAAGACTAAAGAATGAAGAACCCTGGGAACATTCTAGGCATATGGTATGGCTTGAGAAGGAGGCTCAGGGGTGAAAGTAACATATTTGGCGTTTGGGGAAAAAAAAAAACAACAAGAAGCATTTTGCCAAACACGTTTTTCCCCTCACTGTTCAAAGCAAAAAAGGAAATGCAATCCATATGGTTTGGATTCATTTATGCTCAATTATGAAGAGCCTCAAGACATTTTCTAATCTCTCAAGTTTTTAAGCTCTATTTCTCCCTGAAGAACAGGAAGTCTTAATTTTCCTAGCTTAAGGGAATTTGAAAACTAAACGATTTATGCTGAACTTAAATATGAGAGTTCATGAGTTTAAAGGCAGACAGACTTGGTATAATCCAAAGCCCAAACTGTTGCCAGTGATGTTTGTCTCTACTTAGAACATTCAGTGTGATATCTTTCAGATCACTCTGACTTGATTTTTGTCTTTGAACGGAGGAAGATACATTTTGAAATAAGAAAATACAGGAGGTTCAGAATTTATAGTCAGGTTACTGATGGCTCCAGCCCAATTACACATCTAAACGAATCACCTCCATATGCTAGCATAGTCCTGGTTTCTTTCATTTCTTAATTTTACAAGGGAAAAAAATCTCAGAATATGTTAGTAAACAAGCATACCATTTGATTTTTTAAGCCTTATGGAATGACTTTGATCCATGAGAACTCTCCCACACAGTGTTGACTAGCTTTGTAACTGACTTTCCCTCTGACATGCCCTAATTTTTTTCATTTTTTGTTTTGTTCAGCACTAAGAATTGCCTGATATGTTGAAATACACAGTTAATTATTTCTGCTATAGTTAATATGTAGGATACTATTTTAAGAAGGCAATAAAGAGGGAAAGGTCACTTAAAGTGGAGACACAGACCAGTGTTGGAACCCCAAAGACATTGTTTTATTTGTTTTGTTTTTACTAGAATAGTCAACCCTAGATGTTGAGCTTCAGCTCTGCCCCTCCATCCTGCCCTTCTTCCTGATCTCCAAAGAGATGTACAATATTATAATTTACTCCTACATCTCCTCAATTGCCATCTGTTATGACTCTTTCCAGTGTATAATTTACAGTTAGCAACTGGCTAACTAACCTCGTGCAGTTGTGACCAGAGGAAATATGGTGGCTTGTCCCTTCTGTGTGGAACATACTGCTGTCAGAGCTATACTCTCACATTCTTCATTGGCTTATCAATCATTCCCAGCTTCAAACAAAAAACTTTTTTTTAATCTCAAGTTTCAAGACCCTGTGTGGTCCAATTGTCCCAAAACAAATTTTTCTCTTTTCCCTCTAAAGCAGCTGGGTGCAACTGCTCTGTCTGGTATCATTCCACCTATCTAGAAATAGGCAGTAGGAATGCTTAAATGTAGATCTTCTGGCACTCAAATATTCTCTATCATAATTATCTGTTGTCTGTTTACATTGGCTGAAGGGACTGTTTTCTTAGACTAGTCATAGTGCTACCTTTTCAGTGAGCCTGGGGTTAGGGAACAGTGGTGGTGAGAGAGAGAATGATCAGTTTTAAAAGAGGGGTAACTAGATTGGTGGCTTTGCACTAGACTAAGGTAAATTTGAAATAATATCTGATGTAAACAGAAGTACGTAAAGCATAGTTATTCCATGATTTAATTAACCTAATCCTAGGAACAACTCTTTGAAGTAGATCCTGTTTTTATCTCCAATTTAACAAGAAGGAAACAGAAGCTCAAAGTGGTTCTGTCACCTGTTCCAAGTAGCATTGTTAGTAAGGTGTAGCTATGAGAATCAAGCCCAGGTCTCTGACTCCAAGTCCAGTGTTCTTTGTTTAATTCCACAAGATACCTGCAATGGTGTTTTGAGGAATGACAGTGAAAATAAGTGGTTTCATTCTTTTTTCGACTCCCTTCACGACATGGTCCTCTTTTGCTTGGTGTAAGGTTTTCCTTTTTTCAGTGAAATATTCCACTTCTTTAGGTCTTTCACACTTGTAGAACCAGTGCTTCCCAAGACTTGTGTATTTGTGTATTTCATCCCCCAGCTAAGGATACAATTTAGCTTAGAAAGACCAAGTAGCCCAAGAGGACAGTAAATGAGTGGCACTAACCATAAGTCCTAAAGATCACTATTGAATATAGTGTTTTAGCAGTCCTTTTAGTGGATCCCGAGGGGAAATAATTATAGAAAACGAAATGCACAAGGGGATATTTGAAACCTCATATCTCTTTGCTTCAGATCTGTGGAACACCACCCTCCCTCTTGGCCCCAGTTAGAGGCTGTGGGAGGAGAGGAAGAGGGGCAAAAAACATTGAACAGAATTCTCAAAAATGATCTAGTTTAACCCAGTCTTTTTAAATAGGTGAGGGAATGTGGTGTAATGGTTGAAACACAGGCTCTAGAATCAGATAACAAACTAGTTGCAGTAGAGTCGATTCTGATGCATAGTGACTCCATTTGTGTCAGAGTAGAACTATGCTCCATACAGCATTCTTTCTTTATTGTGGTGAAAATATACATAACAAAACACATGCCATCTCAACAATTTCTACATCATATGTCATAATTCGGTGACCTTGATTACATTCTTCATCCATTGGGTTTCCAATGGCTGGTTTTTTAGAAGTAGATTGTCAGGCCTTTCTTCTGAGGTGTCTCTGAGTAGACTCAAACCTCCAACCTTTAACAATTTGCACCACCCAGTGACTCCAGAATTAGGGAGACCTGAGATTAAGTCCAAGCTCCAGCACTTCCCAGTTGTGCAGTACTGAACAAGTCACTTCACCTCTCTGAGCTATAGTTTCCTCATCTATAAAATAAGGATAATAATAGGAACTATCTGATAGGGTATTTGCAAGGATTAAAAAAGATACTGTGTATATGTATGCATGTGTTTGTATATATAAGAGGAAATTAGTCCTGGTTGAGCTTAAATTGAGAAGGAGAGCAACAGTTACCTAGGCATCTCCTGTTATAAGTGATTAGTATAAAAGAAGGCTTAGAGGAATAATAGGGTTAGAAAAAAACAGGAGATATAGAGGAGAGAAAAGGAACTTTCTGTGCTGCTGCATTGCTGAGAGTGTTATTCCAATCGACTGTCTATTTATAAAATATTAAATTGAGAAGGAAACTTGACAGGACATTTAACTTCATCTTTTCTCAAGAAAAGGACCACACCTAACCCAGCTTAGAAGCCTGAGGATAGTTGAACAACTGGTCATTTTGCTGCAAATCCAAGATCAGTCTAGTTCAGAATAAGTTAAGAAATACAGTAATTTACACATTTAAACAACATTTCTGAGCATTTACAATGTAAGTAGTACTGAGATAACAGGGGGGTGGTCATCCAATAGTTTTTACATCCAAGAAACTCATGATAAGTTGCAGAGATAGTATAATGCAATGTGGAAAGTGCTATAATTCAGGTTCATGCAAAAAAGGGAAAAATAAGGATGGCTGGAAAGTTAGGGAGCCCCTGAAAAGGTGAGGTTTGAGTTGAATCTTACAGGATGCGGAAAAGTTCACCAAGTAGGGATGAAGCGAAGGTAGGAAGACAGGCAGAAGACTGATACGTACAAAGACACCGTGGTGTGTGTGTGTGTGGTAGTGGGTGTGGGGGGAGCAACAACAATCACAGCACACTTGTGGATCTACAAGTATTTCAAGGTGGCTGGAGCTTAGAGTGCAAGAGGGTGGAAGATGGGGGTAAGGAATGGTAGGAGGTGAAGCTCAAGAGCTATGCAGGAGGCAAATCATGAAGAGTTCTCTTTTAAAGCATAGAGAAAGGGATAGACATCATGCTAAGGACACAGTAAGCTGTTGAGTTTTAAACAGGGCTGTGAGATGATCATATTTGTGTTTTAGATGGATCACTCTGGTTGCAGTGTGAAGAATGCATTGTAAACAGCAAAAGTCTAAAGCTATGGGAATTAGGAGGATATTGCAATAATGTAGCTGTGAGATGGGGGTGACCTGGACTAAGGCACTAGCAGTGGACACTTAGAAAAGCAAAAAGCACTGCCAGTTGCAAAGGCTTCTTATCAGAAAGATGGGGAAGCTGGAGGGAAGTAGTTCTTAGGGAGGAGACCAGCAAAGTCTCAAAGCCCTCACTGCGGATGTGAATGTAAATCATGTCCACTTTGTCTACCTTTCCCTGAGTAAGCAGAACAGCTAGGCTACTGGGGCTCCAGCCTTTTTGGTTTCTCATACATGATTGATGGTGTATTTCCTCCCTAAAGTATACACACTGCAGGTTACAGAACTCAAAAGAAAAACAGGACAGGAGTAAAGTGGTGTTGGCTCTCATTTGACTTTTGGCACAATGCAAGCCATTGTGTTCAGCTCCTCACATTTTAATATAGCTTACACTGCGGGCTCAAGGAGCGGAGGCTTTCAAATTCTTTCCTTGGGGAGCTCCCCTCATTTGCCTACTATTAACATCAAGAGTGAAGAATGCATAGTGAATCAACCCACCAATATTTCCTGAATGCCTCCTAGATGTCCAGCCTTGCATTAGTACTGTCAGGAGACAAAGGGTTGATGAGGCTGCGGGTGGAGGGTACAGAAGCATAAGACAAACTCCCTGTCCTCAAGAAGCTCACAATCTAGTTGGGAAGGCATATACCTAATATACACCCAATGCCTCCACAATAAGGAAGTACTAAACTCTATGACATAAATTAGAACTATGTTAAGAACCCACGGAAGGATGAGCTCAGTGTGGGCTGAAAAGAGTCAGAGAAGGTTTCTTGAAGGAGACAGAGCGCGCATGAATTTGGAGGGTGGATGAGACTTGAATTGACAGAGAAGAAAGTGGGGTTCTTCCAGGCAAGAGTGGTGATGGGAGTGAAGATGGGGACATGCACATGGGGGCGAGGGTAGAGATAGTGACACAATAACAAATAGTTGCATTTTCTTCGAGACAACCTTCACTTAGGGCAGGAAAAATCTTCCTGGCATCTATATTTTAGCTTCAAGAGGGACAGAACAACCTTAGGAGGGAGGCGGTAAAAAGAATATCTTATCGAATTTTTCCAAAGCAGATTTTGTAGTGTCTTTTCCTAGTATTGGTGTTGGGGCAAAATAGGAACAGGCTTGAAGGGAATGAGAAGTCAGGAAGTCAAGAAAGAAGGAGAAATTTGGAAATTGATACTGGTAATGGTTGCACAGTGTGATGAATCTAATTAATGTCAGCCGGTTGTATAGGGTTGTTACAAGTCAGAATCGACTCCACGGCAGTGGGTTTTTTTGGTTTTGTTTTGTTTTCGGGTTAATTGTATACCTAAAAAATGTTTAAATGGCAAAAGTTTTGTTACATATATACTTACCACAGTTAAAAGAGAGAAGAAGGAAGGAAGGAAAGAAGGGAGGGAGGGAAGAAAAGAAAAGAAACAAGAGAAGAAGGATGAAAGAATAAATTAGCATTCACTAAGGACCTTTGCGTTCCATATCTTTTCTTATTTAACCCCCAATCAACTTTTTGAGGTTCAGCCTCGATCTAGAGATGAACCTGAGGCACAGAAACATTAAGAAACTTCTTCAAGATCATGCGGCTAGTTGATGTCAAAGCTAGAATTTGAAACTAGGCCTACCTGACTTGAAAGACCAGATTCTTTTCAAATACTAGATGCTGCCTCAGAACTAAGTGGTTCTCTAGCTATGGGCAGCACACTGGACTTGCACACAGAAGGGTTCAAGACTTAGCTTTGCCACTTACTACCTGTGTAAATAGTAGTTAATCACAGCCTTTCCAAACCTCAATTTCCTCATATGTAAAAGACAATAAAAGTATCTATCCTACTCACTTCACAGGGTTATTATGAAGATTACATGTGATAGTAGTTATTAGAGCAGTATGTGGAGTGTGAGTAGTATACAAGTGCACATACTATTGTGATTCACAGTAACTGAGTATATACTTGGTTCTGCCACTTACTACCTTGTAAACGTCAGGCAGCCACAGATTTTTCTCCATGTTCTCCACAGAGCTGTGAAGAGGAAAGAGCTTGCCAAAGCCCATCTAGCCACTCATAAGATAAATATTGATTATCTAACCTATGCCAGGCCCCCCTTTTCAAGGAACTGTCAATCTAATTGAAGATACAGGCAAGGAAACAGATGAATATAGTAAAATAAGACTTGCTTTTATGGGGATACATATTCAGAGAGTGCAGTGAAGCTTCGAGAAAGGAAGTCCTAAGAATGACTAAGAGAGTCAGAGAAAGAGTCCCAGTGCGGAGGATTTTAACCAAGGCTTGACAAAGGAGAAAAGATTTGCCTAGGGACCAAGAAGACGGATGGGAGCTCACCCAGCTATAGTGTAGAGAATAAGAAAAGACCTAGGCCAAAGATGAAATTCCAATGTTTAAGGGGTGGATACAGATAGAAGAGACTCTGAATTAGACTGGGAAAAAAAGGTAGGATACAAAGAAAGAGTGTCATCAGGAAGTCCAACAAAGGAGAGAATGGTGAAGAGTGCCCATATCAAGAGTCAAATAAGATGAGGCTTGAAAAATGTCCACTGAATTTGCAACAAGGGGGTCATTGGTGACATTGGCAAGATCTTTTCAATGAAGTGGTTGGGCTGGATGCCATATTGTAGTGAGGTTAGAAAGTTAATGAGAAGTGAGGAAGCAGGGATTCCTCGGCATAGAACATTATTATTCTAGAAATTTTCCTATTAAAAAAAATAGTGACAGATAGGAAGTGGATTCAGAGGATTGTTTTGTTTTGTCTTTGTTGGTCACAGAGATTTTAGCATGATACAACCTAATGGCAAATACTGAAGGAGAAAATAGTTAAAGATATAGGAGAAATAAAAGATAATTGATGGATCGAGGTTCAAAGGAGGCAGGAGAGGATATAAACAAGACTGAAGGAAGAAAGATTAACCTTTGACAGGGGAAGAGATACTCCTTTATCGGAGTTGGAGGGAGGAAGGTGACGCTAAGTACAAAGCAAATGTTTGTGCAATGCCCACCATAAACATGGGCTTTTGCATATTCTCTTCTCTCTGCTTGAGATGCTCTATTCTCCTCTCACTAGGCCAACTCCTTAGTCATAATCCAGACTTCAGCTCAGCTGTCATTTCTGCAAGGAAGCCTTCTCTGAGTCCTCAGAAACTAGGCCAGGTCCCCCCGTTATATGCTTTGGTAGCACTGTTTTCTTGTCCTTCGTAGCATTTTGACAGTTTGTGATCATGCACTCATTTAATGTGATAATTTCATTGACTGTTTTCATCAACCAGACTGTAAGCTCCATGAGGAAAGGGGTCAAGCCTCTTTTTGCTCACTTCTCTATTTCTAGCATGTAGTATACAGCGCCTAGCATATAACGTAACTAACCTAACCAGTTGTCATCAAGTCGATTCTGACTCATGGCGACCTCATGTGTTGCAGAGTAGAACTGCACTCCATAGGGATTTCAAGTCTGTGATCTTTCAGAAGCAGATTGCCAGGCCTTTCTTCAACCATCAACTTTTTGGTTAGTAGTTGTGCACTTAACTATTTGCACCACTCAGGGACTCCTGCCTGGCATATAAAAACCCATTGCCATTGAGTAGATTCCAACTCATAGCGACCCCATAGGACAGAGTAGAACTGCCCCATAGGGTTTCCAAGGAGCACCTGGTGGATTTGAACTGCCAACCTTTTGGTTAGCAGGCGTAGCTCTTAACCACTACGCCACCAGGGTTTCCACCTAGCATATAGTAGATATTTAATAAACTAGTGTTATATCATCTTAAATGAATACAATAAATTGCACTAGATCTTGACAAAATATGAAATCCCAAAGGAACTTCAGTCTAGCAGAGAAGATAAACCATATAGCCAGAGCATAGGACTAGGCTCAAACATCACTTCTTCTGTAATGTGAAACCCCCATCCTGCCCAGAATCAATGACTCCTTCTTCTTGACTTTTGTTGTTCTTTCCTCATACTGATAACTAACACTGTCTTTGGTTTGCAATTTGTTAACTTTATTCTCCCTTCTAGTCCACTCTGTACATACCTCTTCTTTTTAAATCAGCCAGAGACAGTTTCTGTTGCTTCAGCCAAGAATCCTAAAACAAGTAATAATATTCACTTAGATTAAGCCATTTGACTTAAGATCATTTTAAAACTGGCTTTTCTCAGTAAGTTTATAAATGAAATGCAGTTTTGAAACTAGGAATGCATATATGACTTATACAATGCCAATACAATGATAGAAATTTTATAATTTGATCAAGCAAATGGAATGGTTTTGGGGTTGTTTTGTTTTGCTTTTGCCTATTCAATAGCAGATTCGAGTTTTTGCTGGATATTTAGTGAATTGAATTGCCCAGTTTATTTAAAGCAACTGGCTATCTGGCATGATTTACAGTGGTTTAAGATTATGGCTGTGTTATCATAGATTTGGTTATTTTTTATCTTTTCAAGATACCACTAGACTCAAAAGAACAAGAACAGCTACAATTTCTTAGGTTTTTGCCAGTTCAAGTGAGTCATGACTTCCTATCAGGGTACAAATGCTAGCATACTTTGAGGCAACTAATTAGGATAAGCAACAACAACAAAATAAAACAAAAAGCTGCTAGAAAATCCAGAAAAGTCTATCCAAAGCTCTGGGATCCAGAAAAGGTATTATCATGCTACTGGGAAATATTTTAGGGTATTTGTGGAAGCAATGGACTGGAAGTTGGGAGTTTGCAACATTTGGCTGTGAGGCCCAAGTGAACTTGGTATTTAGCTCGTCCTGTCTTTGGTGGAATCATGACAGAACTTCATCATTGCCAGTCAATCCTTGAGTCATATTTTGTATGTGTCACTATTTCTTTTAGTCTGATGTGATCTTGTCTAGCGCATAGTATACTATATCAATGGTGTCAAGAAGGTAGCATCTGTATTTTCACCAAAAATTGGTACATAACATTTAGCAAACTAGAAGTATTGCTGATACAGCCAACAATTCAAATTTCATTTAGACTATGTAACCGTGTTTCCTCCTCCTACATTCTATTTTCTTAGCCTGATAAAGAAAGAGCATGGGCTTTGAAGTCATGCACACTTGGGTTGAAATCCTAGTCCCACCACTTAGTAGTGACCTTCAGGTAAGCCATTTATTTTCTTTGTCACTTCCTTCATGAGATTTCTGTGAAGATTAAATAAAATAACCCATGAAATGTCCCTGGAACACAATATCTGGCTCATAATATACACTCTTCAAATGTTACTGCTCTTTCCTTTTGTTCAAATAAAGGGGATGTATGTTAAAATTTTATTGTCCATTTACTTTAATGTGGACCCCTGGTGGCGCAGCGGTTAAGAGCTACAGCTACTAACCAAAAGGTCGACAGTTCGAATCCATCAGCAGCTCCTTGGAAACCCTATGGGGCAGTTGTACTCTATCCTATAGGGTCACTATGAGTTGGAATCAACTCGAGGACAATGAGTTTTTTTATTTATTTTAAAATTTTATTTTCCATTTACTTTAATGTGGAAATTATATTTTTGGAACAATTTATTTTTTTTCTTTTGTTATGAAATGAACCATCTTTTAGGACATGTGTTCATATTTGATGTAATGGCATCTAATGTATGAGACTTTTCTTTCTGGAAAATCATAAAATGAGAACTTCTGTCTTTTAGGAAAGCAAACAGACCATGGACAAGATCAAGATCTAGGAAGTATTTTAATAAAGACCTACTTGTATTGCTTCTGCCAGCATGTATTCAGAAAATTGCACAGAAAATTTCTCAAGGAGGAGACTGGTAATGTGGCCTAGAGAGTTATATGGTAAGAAACAGTTCCTTATGATGAAGAGGTCTTCTAGGAAAGAACTAAAGTTTGAATAAAAAAGTAGGTCTGGGAGCGATTAGCTTAGGCTTTATAAAATGATGACAATTTTTTTTTCTTGAAAGTTTTGAAGGACTATACTTCTAACAGTAGAAAAATGGTCTGAGAATATTCGAGGGTTTGTTCTTTACTATAATCTTAATATTTCACATTTCAAATTCTAAAGTTGGTTGAAAATAAATGTGATCAAAATGTGAGAGATTTTCAACATGGAATGTAACTCCTTCTGATCTCCTTGGTTCTGTAGTTTATGGTTTTAGAGACTAATATTTTAAAAATCCAAGAATAGTTCCATGAACAATAATATAAGAATTATCAGCCTATTTAGAGTTTTATTATGTCTTTATATTTTTTATTTACTTTTGTATTTAGCAATTAGAGGGACAGAGAATGAAGTGAGATATTCAATGGAAAAAGCTATGTTAGGAACATTTCATCACTCTGATGTTTCCTTTTTTACAAAGAAAGCTCAGGTAGTCTACTGGGACGCCTTTCTGTTGTCTTGTTTTTTGTTTTGTTGTTTTGTTGTTTTGTTTTGTTTATTTGTTTTGTTTTTACTTATGCTGCCCATGGAGAGATGGGAGGACATAGTTGATTGGTAAATTTGGAAAGTAACTGGGCATGATTAGCTTGCTCTTGGGAACAAGCCTGCCTACAGACAGCATGAGTTATCTGTTCTTCTATGCTATAGATTATACATATGCTTACTGCCGCATTCTAAGCCTGGGTAGGCAAATCTGCCTAATTCTGCAGATCAGCTAGTAGGCCCGCTGGATAATAGACTTAAAGTTAATCCTCAAACTAAACATTTATTGATAATAAAGGTGATGACTGGGTGTCCATATTTAACTATTTGCTGTATTTCTCAAAATGTTTATAACCTGGAATAGAAGAGTTGGTATCTATAGAGCATACTACCTCTACCTCCAGATATCACAACATGGAAAAAAAGAGTTTTTTCTAAATATTAATGAAAACAATAACTGAAAGTCATATACATCTGAAGTAGCACATTCCATTTTTAATGTTTGCTCTTTAACATGTGTCACAACGTTATATCTAATAGTTTTCTCCACATTTATTGGTAAAAAATCGGGATTTGAAACTTGACAGTTCTTCACAAAAAACAATTAATGCCAACCCCTTTCTTAGTGAATTATGGGAAGAAAGCCAAATCAATGAAACAGCTGAGGAAAGGCTGGTATACAGGGAAAAATAACGTTCACGATTTGGAAATGGTCTGGAATAGCATATTATATTTTGCATCCAAAAACAATTCTCCTTTTCATGATTAAAGGAATATTTTTGAACCAGAAAAAAACACAAAAGCAGCATTAAATAGGATTCAGATGGTCACCTTTCAACCTTAAAGGGAGCGAAAGGCAATGCTTTATTTTTTTAATTGCAGGTAAACAAAGACAACCAATGGGATAGAAGTGCTTCAAAATGTTTCATGAGTTCTTTAATATCAAGAGTTAAACTAGTTAACAGTGACTGCTCAGTATTTTACGGAGGCTAAAGTCCAAGATAAGCTCCTAAATCACCATATTCTGGTATTACCACCAGAGCTATACTTGCTTTTATTTCTTGAATTACAGACTATGGGCTAGGGCTTTGAAGCAGTGATCCTAAGGTAATATGCTGTCTCTAATAAACATGTTCAAACAAATGTGATCATATTAATGTCATCTCTTCAAAGTAGCCCCTTGTGTACTTATTTCAGTGATGCTGCCATTCCATGAAGCATGTTTGGACTCTTCTTTGGGATTTTTCTTACTTTTTAATTGATGTATAGCCACAGCATAGTGAACAAATCTTAAGTGACCGATTAGTGGATTTTTCCATATGTGTACACCCATGTAACTACCACCCAGATCAAGATGTACAACAATTCCAGTACCCCAGAAGGCCTTCCGTGGTCTCTACTAGTCAATACTCTTCCCAAAACGAAACAATTCTACTAAAAAAAATCAACATAGATTCATTTTGACAGTTTTTGAACTGTGTATAAATGGAATCACACATATTGGGTTTCTGGCTTCCCTGGTTGGCACAAACAGTTAAGCACTCAACTTCTAGCCAGAGTGTTGGAGGTTCAGACTCGCTCAAAGGCACCGCAGAAGACAGACCTGGCAATCTGCTTCTGAAAGGTCACAACCTTGAAAACTCTATGGAGCAGTTCTACTCTACACGTGGGGTTGCCATGAGTCAGAGTCGACTCAATGACAACTAACAACAACAACAAATTCTGTTATGGGAATGTACCAACGTTTATCCATGCACTCTACTATGGAAGGGTGTTTGAATTGTTTCTGGTGTGGGGATATTATGAATAACACAACCACGCACATTATTGTACAAGATTTTTGATGGCTATAAACATTCCTTACTCTAAAGTGAGGTTGTTAGGTCATAGAAAGGCATATTTAGCTTTAAAAAAAAGTACTGCCAAACCCTTTTCAAAAATGGTTATAATAATTTCTACTCCCACCAGCAATGGAGGAGAGTTCCAATTGTTCCACATTTTTGCCAGGACTTGGTATTATTCATCCATTTAATTTTAGCTATACTAGTGAGTGTATTTAGGAGACCCTGAGTGGCACAAATGGTTAAATGCTCAGCTGTTAACTGATAGGATGGTTGTTTGAACCCACCCAGAGACGTCTCAGAAAGAAAAGCCTAGCCATCTACTTTCGAAAGGTCACAGTCATGAAAACCCTATGAAGCACAATTCTACTCTGACACACATGGGTTCACCATGAGTTGAATCAACTCAATGGTAACTGGTTTGGTTTTTTCGATAGTGGGTATATAGTGGTATCTCATTATGGTTGTATTTTGCATTTCCATAATGACTAATGATGTTGAGCATCCTCTAATATGTTTATTGCTTATTTGAATATCTTCTTTTGTCAAGTACTTGCTCAGTTCTTTTGCCTATTTTTGAAAATTGGTTTGTCTTCCTATTTTATTGATTTTTAAGAGTTCCTTATATATCCTGGATACAAATTTTTTATCAGAGTAATGTATTGCAAATATCTTCTCCTATGCTATAGCTTGCCTTTTCACTCTCTTAATGGTATCTTTTGATGAACAGAAGTTCTTAGAGCATATTCTTTTGAATTCACTAAATAAGGAATTTACTAAACAGGGGAAGTTAATTCCTGAAAAAAAAAAACATTTAAATCTTTGATGGTGATGATGATGACAATGATGATATGACCCCTGCAAGTTTAATCAAGGAGATCTAAGGGCTATCTGTGAGATGAGCACCCAGATAAGAGTGGAAGTGATTTCTTAATACTTAAAAATTACCCTGAAAAGAACTAAGATTTCCAATGTAACTTATTTTGCATATTGTGACTCACTTCTTGGAGCTGAGAGGTACCATTATAGGGGCATAACTGTGTCAGACAGTAATAAATTTGATGAAGAATAGCAATAAAGTAAGTAATCTAGCCATGTATTACCACTTAAAGTTTAAAACTAGGTAAGATCATAAAATAACATGTGTGTGTGGGTGTGTGCACACGCATGTGCAAGAGAGAAAGGGAGAGAAACAGTCCCTGAAGACAACTCAAAAGAACAAGTTCCAAAAATGGTTAGAATGATGGCAAAGACACCAAACTATGTAAATTATTTTCCAAAGGGACAGCATATATTTGGATGTATGTCTCATTACTTTATAGTTATAGGGTACAGTTGGTCAAATATCCACTAGGCCCCTTTGACATGGATGAATGGACATTAGCAGCCCTTGTAAGGAGGACTGCCTCAACTCTTGTCCAATCTACCCGTTCGTAAGTTATTGTCATCCTCAAACCAGAAGTTGAGTGAAACAGCTGCCTGACCCTAAAAAGACGCTAGGCATAGCCCTAGCATCTGAAATACCATAGTTATTGACTGTTAAAAATTCTAAGAGCCTTTATGGAAGCTCATAGATTAATCCGAGTTCAGACTTGAGTTGATGCAAAGAACTCTCTTTCCTTTTGTTTTCCTTTCTTTTTTTTTCTTTTATTCATTCACTAGCATTCACAAAATAACAACAAAATAGATTCTAATTGCTCTCTGCATTGTATAGGGAAATGGGCCTGTTTAGGCCAAACACAAGATCAAGCCTCAATGAAAAACCTAGGAAGCCTAGTGAGCAAAACAAAGCCTATCCATGCATTGTTAATGTGAGCAAATCTAAATGTCTTTTAAGCACTTAATCTTTTCCAGGCAATTGTCGAAGTACTTTATGTGAATTATCTCATATTACCCTTACAACAATACTATGAGTTGAGCATTATGATCATCTCCAAGTTACAGTTGAAAGAACTGAAATATATGGAGGTTAAGTAACTTAACCGAGGTAAAAAAATAACTGTGATGTAGTTATTTGCATCAACTCAAGTGTGAACTTGGATTAACCTACAAACTTCCAGTTTCAAGTGTTAAAAGTACTAAGCAGGAGGCAGCAACCGTAGTCTTTCCACTATAACAGCTCTGGGGTATGGTTGGAATTGTATACCTAATTTCTTTTTCAGATAATTCATTGTAGATGTATGGAAACACTACTGATTTTTGTGTTTTGATCGTGTATTCTGTGAGGTTGCTGAATTCATTTACTGTTCTAGTAGCTTTCATGTGAATTCTTTAGGATTTACTATATATGGGATCATGTCAATAGATATAATTTTACTTCTTCCTTTCTAATTTATATACCTTTTGTTTCTTTTCTTGCCAGTTGCTCTAGCTAGAACTTCCAGCACCACGTTGAATAACAGTTGGGAGAGTGGTCATCTTTATCTTATTCCTGATCTTAGGGGAAAAGCTTTCAATCTTTCACCATTGAGCATGGTGTTAGCTGTGGGTTTGTCATAAATGCCCTGTATCATGTTGAAGAATTTCCCTTCTACTCCTAGTTTGTTGAGTGTTTTTTATCATGAAAGGGTGTTGGATTTTGTCAAATGCCTTTTCTGCATCAATTGAGTGATCATATGGTTCTTTTCCTCCATTCTATTAATGTGGTATATTATATTAATTGATTTTTTTTTATGGTGAACTACCCTTGCATTCCTAGGATAAATCCTACTTGATAGTGGTGAATAATCCTTTTAATATGCTTTTGGATTCAGTTTGCTAGTATTTTGTTGAGGATTTTTGCATCTATATTCATAAGGGTTATTGATCTATAGTTTGTTTTTCTTGTAGTGTCTTTGTCTGGCTTTGGTATCAGGGTAATGCTAGCCTCGTAGAATGAGTTAGGTAGCGTTCTCTCCTCTTAGAATTTTCGAAGAGCTTGAGGACTGGTTTCAATTCTTTTTTTAAGTGTTTGGTAAACTTCCCCAGTGAAGCCATTTGGTACAGGACTTTTCTTTGTTGAGAGGTTTATAATTACTGGTTCAATCTCTTCACTTGTTATGGGTCTGCTGAAATCTTCTATTTCTTCTTGACTCAACGTAGGAAGTTTATGTATGTGATAGTTAAGGTTGTGTATCAACTTGGCTGCACCATGATTCTCAGTAGTTTGACAGTTACGATGTAGTTTAGCAGCTATGTAATAAAGTAATCAACTCTATGATGAGATCTGCTATGAGCAGCCAATCAGTTGAAAGGGAATTTCCATGGGTGTGTGGCGTGAATCCAATATTTATGGATTTTCTGGAAAGCTCACTGGCTTTTGCTTGCTGTTGATCCTGCATGTGGTTCCTGTTCATCTGACCTCTGGTTCTTGGGACTTGAGCTACCAGCTTACCTGCTGAACTTGGGATTCATCAGCCTCCACAGCCTGTGAGCCAGCAGCCTGTCAGATTACCTGTAGATCTTGGATTTGTCAGCCTCCACAGCCTATGAGCCAGAGGGCTGCCACTGACCTGCCAGTCAGCCCCTGAAGCTACATGAGTCAGGAGAAGCCTCCAGCCTGACCCGTGAAGTTCAGACTTTCCAGACTCTACAAATGGCATGAGTCATTTCTTTTTTTTTTTTTAATTGTTGATGACTTTTGTATTCTTTCTGCTCAGTGAACTCCCATTACTATTTTTGCACTGACTGTCCCCCTGAATATGTGTAGACACAAAGGACTCTGTTCTCCAGTCCATGCCCAGCTAGTGTTTAAAAGGAGGTTTTCTTGTACTCCAGTAAAAAAAGGAAAAAATAACAAAAAACAAAACACTAACAACAACAACAAAAAAAAACCACACCTCTCCCAGTCTTTGCAACTTGGATCTGTATTAAGAGAACAGCCCAAGGTGAAAGTGTAGGCTGTTCCTAGGTATTTGGTGTGCATGCTTTTTACCCTGCACATGTATGTGGCTTTCTGAGTTTCCCAATTACATGGTCCTTTTGAAAGTGCTAAATTCTGCAAGAAATTTTTATACCAGCCCTTCTCCTTTGGCCCTTAGAGGCCTATTGTACACTTCAATCACCCTATTTAGTCCCAGGTGATTAAGGGTGGCCACAGACTTCAGGCATTGCTCTCCCTTTCCCTTGCGCAGTCAGCACTTGGACAAAGGCTAAACAGGGAGGATGGTCCTTTTCAGTCCTTCAGGCAGCCCTCAGACAGATCTGAACAGGCACACACAACTGTCCACCAGCAAGAGCAAAGTCTGCTTTGCTCACTCCAGAGCCAGAGAATGGGCCCCCTCTCTCAGAGTCCAGTATGCATTCTACTATCGCCTCAGCTGTCACTGCCACACTACTGCTGCAATGGAGTGGGGAAGGAGAAGGGCCTCAACAGCAGAAAAAAAAGGTTTTCTTAATGTTTAAACATTGCCTTTTCCTTGATTTAACATTTTTCTAGTTGCTGCAACTCTCCAATTGCTTTTTAGAGATCTTAGAGATGAGCTACTGAGTTTTTGTTGTTTTCCTTGATGATAGTGTAGGGGGGGGGGAGAAAATATAGAACTGCTCATGCCACCATCTTCCAGGACATCCCAACAGTTTATTTTTGAATTCCAAAACTGTTACATTACTAATTGTCATCAGAACAGTAAAACTTTATCACAGACAGAGCGGGAGAAAAATGTAAAACAAAATACAAATTCACCAAAAAAAAACAAAAAACAAAACCAGTCTTGCTGGTCTGCGAGAGACTGGAGAAACCCCAAGAGTATGGCCCCTGGACACCCTTTTAACTCAGTAACAAAGTCACTCCTGAGGTTCATCCTTCATGCAAAAATTAGGTCTATAGGGCCAACAATAACATACACGAGGGACGTACTTCATAGTTCAATCATGTATACGAGAGTAATTGGCACACCAGCCTAAAAGCAAAGATGAGAAGGCAGGAAGGGACAGAAAACTGTTCAAACAGAAACAGGGAACCCGGGGTGGAGAAGGGGAGAGTGTTGACACATCACGGGGTTGGCAACCAATGTCAAAAAACAATTTGTGTATCAACTGTTTAATGAGAAACTAATTTACTCTGTAAACTTTCATCTAAATCATAATTTAAAAAAAAACAGTAAAATTTTAAAGTAGGTATGTTCTTATTTTAATTATTTCTTCAGTCACAGAGGTGGGTTTATCCTATCAGGAAATGTCCAAGCTTCTACTGTATTTGAGGATATAATGTGCATATTCTCATAATACAATTTTCCAAATTCCTGAGAAAAAGTCAACAGAGCAGTTGGCATTGCCTAAGAAGAAATTCCAGTTAAGGTCTGTAAGCTCTTCAGTGTGTGCTATACAATGGGAAAAAAAAAACAAGTGTCAGAAAAGATGTTAAGCAAATTTTTAAAAATTCCAGAGGCATGACTGCAACAATTCTAGGGAAAATAGTATCTATTCCATTCACCATCAACAGATTATTGGGCTAACTAAAAGTTAAACTTAAGGTTTTTCTAGAGTTTCCTGAGGGTAAAGAAGAAAAATAGGATATTTGTGATGTTGAAATTTTCAGAATCTAATGCCATGGATAACTATCTGTACACAAGATCAAAACATCTAAATTACAAAAAAAAAATTCAAGCCATCACCCAAATTTTTTTTTGGTATTGCAAAAGTCTCATTTTGCTCACAATAAAATTCAAAGTCCTTATGAAGATCCGCAGGGGCCTATGACCTGGAGAGCCCTGGTGCACGTGGTTAGTGCTCAGCTGTTAGCCAAAAGGTCAGCAGTTTGAACCCACCATCTGCTCTGTGGAAGAAAGATGTGGTAGTCTGCTTCTGTAAAGATTTACAGCCTTGGAGACCCCAAGGGGCAGTCCTATCTGTCCTACGGGGTCGCTATGAGTTGGAATTGACTCAACGGAAATGGGTTTTGGGTGGATGTGATCTGGCTTCTGTTAACCTCTTGACCTTATCTTCTGTCACTCATTTCTTCATTCAACATTCAGCCTTCACCAGCCACACTGGCCTTCATGCTCATCTTCAAACACTCTAAGTAGACCCCAGGGCCTTTTGGTGGTCCCACTTCCTGGAATACTTTTCACCAAGACATCTCATGGCTCATTCCTTCAATTCTTTCAGATCTCTACTCAATGTCCCTTCCTCACAGAGGCTTTCCCTGACCACCCTATATAAAATAGCACCCGCACCTCTGTGATTTTTTATTCTATTACTCTGACTTATTGTTCTTCATAGAATCTATCATTATCTAGCATATTTCTATACGTCTTTATTGTCTGTCATCCCCTACTAGAATGAAAACTCCATTATGCCCATGAACTTTATCTAATTTGTTTGTGCTATATACCTAGCACCTAGTACAGTGCCTGACACATAGTGTATATTAAAATAAATATTCTCTGAACTGATAAAAACTGGATTAAAATTTCGTTCACAAGTCCTGATGCTTTTGAAACATTCATTCATCCATTCAACGAATAGTTATTGAGTGTTGAATATATGCCATTCACTGTGTCCTAGCTTCCCTCAAATTATCTCATGCAATACCCACTTGGGTTGGACACAGTAAGAAAATTATCTTGAGGGCAACAGAATGACTGCACGTTCTTGAATATCCCTTTGGTGATTATTATTCAGTCCTGTCTGGAAATAAATGAAATCCAAGTAAAAGAAGTTGAAATAGTGTATGAAGAGCAGAGTGAGGTGCTGTGATGGTTGAGGTTGTGTGTCAACTTGGCTAGGCCATGATTTTCAGTTGTTTGGCAGATACTATGTAATCATCGTCCATTTTGTGATCTGATATGAGCAGCCAATCAGTTAAAAGGGGAGTTTCCTTGGGAGTGTGGCCTGCATCCGATATGTATAGATGTTCTGGTAAGGCTTGCCCTCTCTGCATCCTGCATCTGGCTCATCATCCTCTGGCTTCCGGTTCTTCATTCTTAGGATGTGAGCCAGCAGCCTGCCATCTGACCTGCTGATTTTGGGTTCACCAGCCCCTGCAACCACATGAGTCAGGAGAAGCCTCCAGCCTGATGTCTGACCCACAGATTTGGGACTTGCCAGCCTCCACAACTGCGTGAGCCGTTTCCTTTACATAAATCTGTCTCTCTGTCTCTGTCTCTCTCCCTGTAGGAGAGCTCTTTGGATAGAGAAGATCACCAGGAAAATAAGAGATGTAATCATTGTTAGTAGCAAATCAATTTAGTAGTCTAAAAGAACACAGGTTTTAAAATCATTTTACTTATTTAACAAATACTTAAATAACACTTACTATGTGTTATACGGAAACCCTGGTGGTGTAGTGGTTAAGAGCTATGGCTGCTAACCAAAAGGTCAGCAGTTGGAATCCACCAGGCGCTCCTTGGAAACCCTATGGGGCAGTTCTACTCTGTCCTATAGGGTCGCTATGAGTCGGAATCCACTCGACAGCAACCGTTTTTTTTTAATGTGTTATACACTGTTCTAAGTATATTACAAGTATCAACTCTAATCCTCATAACAACCCCATGAGAAAATCATTATATCAAAGCTTTGAGAGATGATGAATGTAAGGCATCCACAATATGGCACATAATAGGGGCTCAATAGATATTATCATTGAAGAAAAAAATTGGGGGTATGGGTTTCATCAGATGCACAATGAGATGGGGCAGGAAACTGGAAGAAGTGTATATGGAAGAGATCGTAAGGGCCTTAGTAAAGAAAAAGGCTTTCTGACCCAAAATGGCCACAGTTAAGACATGCCAAGTAAAAACAATCAATAGTTTCCTCTTTTTTTCTTTTTTTTTTTTTTTTTGATATATAAAAGCAGTTTCATGTCAATGGCTAAGATAAATCTAAAACATTTAGAAATTATATGTTAAGTATAATGCACATATCAAGCATGTACAAAACCAAAAAGACTAGGAATAGGTACACCAACATGTGAAAAGTTAGTGTCTTTAGTGAGTGATGGGGATATAAATTTTTATTTCTTTGATCTATTCTTCTATGTTTTGTTATTGCTGCTGCTGCCGCTACTCCTACTACCACTAATACCACCACCATTACTACTACCACTACAAGCTAACATCTTCTCTTCTCCAATCTAATCACCACTCAAGGCCCAACTTCTCTGCAAATCCTGTCCTAACTAAACCAGCTCTGATCATTCCTCCCCATATCTGAACTCCTAAAACACGTATACTCTCTATCACACAAGTGAGAATATGATACAAGAGTCTTACCTTCCCAACTAGAAAAGTGAGCTCCTTATAGGCAGGTACCATGTCTCCTACTACTTATTTGTCTGCTCACCCCTACAAGTGATTAGCTCAATGCTAAGCATATACCAGGTACTTAAAACATAAATCAATATGTACATAAATATGTACACATACACATTCAGGAAATCAGTAGATCTCAGAAAAGTCACCTCTCCTCTCTGGACTTCGATAACTTCATTCAATTATAAGTTAATGTTTTCTCATCTGTGAACTGAGGAATTAGACTGGATGGATGATCCCTTAAACTTTTAAATTATTAAGATCCCCTTTTCACATTAAAATTTCCGGGACCTTTGCATCATCTTAGTTATGCTTTCAGTATCCATTAACTGAAAAGAACACAAGACAGAATGTTCAAATAAATTTAGTAATACTTTAAAATAAACTAATGTTTGATTAAAGATAATAACGTCTACCTACAGATAATTCTGTGGTTCCCAGGAGTTATAGCCCACAGGTTGAAAATAATTAGTGTGGACACCCTCTTGTCCCTCTACTTACCAACTTATTCTGTTACTAACAGGTTATTCATTTTGTGTATTTAGGCCTTGGCAGCATTCTATTGGATCATATCCTAGGACATAGGTTTCTGAAAGTCAGCAGTGGATCTCCTGACTATCTTGAAGCGCACTCTCTTGCAATATTTCAAGCTCTACAAGCTAACTTCCCAGGACTCTTCACTGGGCTGTTTATGGAGGCATTCTGGGAGACAGGGACACGAAAGCCATTTTTTCTGAAAATTTCATAAAATACATAAAAAAGCAAAAAAAAAAACAAAAACCAAACCCATTGCTGTGGAGTCAATTCCAACTCATGGTGACTCCATGTGTTACAGAGTAGAACTGCTCCATAGGGTTTTCTTGGCTATAATCTTTACGGAAGCAGATCGCCAGATCACCAGGCCTTTCTTCTGTGGCCCCGTTGGGTGAGATCGAACCTCCAACCTTTAGAATAGCAGTCAAGTGCAAACTGTTTGCACCCCCTAGGGACCTATAAAATACATCAAGGGGATTATAGATGTGTTTACCAGCCCAGCCAAGTGGATCCAGGAATAAGGAGACAAAAGGCCCCGATCTCTTCTGTGACTAGCCTGGGGCAGGGTGGAAACACACCCTCCAGACTGCAAGTGAAGAAATATTAGATTCACATTCCTCTAATCAGCTGTAAGCACAAAGTCTCTGTGACCCTTCCATTTTCAAATTCAGGGATTCACCAAGTGTAGTCGCTGAACCAGCTGCATCAGCATCACCTGGTAACTTGTTAGTAGTTCCCTACTGAATCAGAAACTCTAGAGATGGGGCCCAGAAATCTTTTATAACAAGCCCTCTGCTTGATTCTTAGAGAACCGCCAGTCTAATCCAAATCCTTTTCCACAAGTGAAATCCCTAAAAGGAAAAGAATGAAAAAAGACTAAATGTATAAAACCTAAGTCCATACGCAGCAAGAATAAAAAGATAGTTGCTACCTTTTCTGGAATTTGTTTTCTGTAATGTTATCTGTTGCCATTGAGTCAGTTCTGACTCATAGTGCCCCTACAGGACAGAGTAGAACTGCCCTATAGGGTTTCCAAGGAGTAGCTGGTGCATTCAAACTGCCTACCTTTTGGTTAGCAGCCAAACCCTTAAGGACTGTGCCACCAGGGCTCCTCTGCAATGTTAGCAGAGCATTTTTTTTTTCACATGGTCTGTTCAATCTGGGTCATTATGTATTGCTGTTGATGTCATTTAAAATAACCCTTATACCTGCTTCCTCACAATGAGCCTCTAAGTATCTACTATTGAAGCTGAATTTGAGCTGCCTCTTCATAAATGCCTAAAACCTCTCGATTGTAATAATTTTCACTTTCTTCAGAAACATCAAAACACTTGAAGGATAGTTTTCTATCATCCCTATATTCTGGTTAATGACAAGCAAGCTCAGTGGTCACTATTTTCAAAATGAATTGTTACGACTTGATAACTATAAAGGCCAATATCTCAATGGACAAAACTGGAAACAGAAAGGACAGACATCCTGAATGGGGGTGCGTATCTACATTGGTGATCCTTTCATTAGGAAGAAGTGCTAACATTCTTGAGAACTCTCCCCTGCATTTTCCTTTTTTTTTTTAGGAACAATATTAGGACATTGGAATAAAACAGCGTGTAAAAGAACTTAGAAAGGTATAAAGCACTCTACCAGTAATAATACAATTAATAGCTAACATTACTTGTATACTTTTTTTGTGCTAAGCACTATGCTGAGCACCTTACATATATTGTCATATATAAATCTTTCAGCAATCCTTCAAGGTAGGTATTACTAGCTTCATTTTATGAATGGGGTTAGGTAATTTGCCCAAGGCCACATCATTCATAAATAGTAGAGGTGAAATATGAACCAAAGTCTGTCAGATTCCAAATCCCATGCTGTTAACCACTCCACTCATTGAT